>NC_080711.1:23403927-23586427 GCF_019097595.1 Hemibagrus wyckioides
GCCGAGTACAGCACCGATCCAGGGCTAATCCAGAGAAATAGAAAATACTTAGCAATAAATTCCATTTTATTAGAAACTGAAAGAAGCTTAAAGGAGAATTAATGGTACCTATAAGCTATTTGTAACTTTTTTTTTTAATTTAAGAAAAAAAATTATGAAAATTTTTAATTAATCCAATTAAAAAAAATAAAATAAAATAAATAAATAAAATGTGATTATTTTACTGTGTATGTTATTTATTTATTAACTTATTTATTTGGGGGGGCACCAATTTTTGCCATTGCCTCCATACATGGAGGTTTTCAGGCCTTTAGGCCATGCGGAGTCAAGAATGAAGAATAAATAACGGGGCGTGGTGTGTGTGTGTGTGTGTGTGTGTGTGTGTATGTGTGTGTGTGTGTTATCTGAGTTGGAATCGAGGAATGGAGAGACAGCTGGAGGAGAAAGCCCAGCATGCTCGGCTGAACTCAGCCCTTATCTCTCCATCCTCTGAACCCATCACTGAAGTGGGCAATTAAACACAGGGCTGTGCGGGTTAAGTCAGGCATGTTAACGACACAATAGCTGACCTTTGACCTCTGGCCTTACCTGCCTGGGGGTCGTAGATAAGGTGTTTTCACTCAGGTATGCATGAGGAAAGGGCTGAAGATTTTTCCATGGGGTGGATGCTAAATTCTGCTCCAAATCTGACTTCAACAGGAAACTAGATAGATAGATAGATAGATAGATAGATAGATAGATAGATAGATAGATAGATATCATTCCTATTCTATAAACATGCTAGTTTTCTAGCAGCTAGCTAACAAGCTAACTGTAGTGACCAAGAAATTAATATACATTTTGAATTCTTAGCATTTTAAAAAAAACAAAAAAACAATAATGCTTGTTATACAAAAAACACAGCTAGCTAGCCACCATGCTAGGTTACAAGGCTATGCTACAGGGCATCAAAGAGCACTTAGCACTCACTAGCTACCACGAAAAAAATCTCCTTAGTATTTAACTAGCTGTAGTGATAGAACATGCTAGTTTTCTACTAGCTAGCAGCCGGCTAACCAAAGTTACCAAAGAATTTATTTATTTCATGAAGCAAGCTAGAATTCTTAGCATTTTTAAAAAAAAAAAAAAAAAAAAAAACAATCATGCTCCTTATACAAAAAACACAGCTAGCTAGCCACCATGCTAGGTTACAAGGCACTAAGACTTCACTAGCTACCAAGAAAAAAAATCTCCTTAGTATTTAACCAGTTTTGAAAAGACTTTCTAGCTAGCTATCTAGCAAGCTTTCTTATTTAAGATGCTAGCGCAGAAATGAAGAATCCTGCTGTAAAGCGCTGACTAGCTTGTGTCTAGCTTGCTGGCTCATAAGAACATTACTCTACAGTTCTTATTAGCGTTTTTTTGCTAATATAAGTGACTCCGCTGAAAAGGAAGTTAAGTAGTGAGCTGAAGCTGAGGGTTAAACTGAAGGACAGGAGCGCTAGCGGAGAGCATGCCTCTCACTCGGCTTGATATCTGGCGCCAAAGTCAGCGTGCAGTGAAAATACACTTTTCTTTTATACCCTGGGGCAAATCTTTCCTGCCCCGTCGTCCTGTCGCCATCGTGGTATCGGTGCTGTTGAATTATTCAGTGGTGCGATGGGAGCCGGAGCCGGCCGGGAACGGGAGATTAATATTTGTCACGCTCGCTGCTAAGCGTGCCACTGACCAGACTCTGGCAAATACAATCTGATCAAAGAGCACAGGAGTGTGTCTGTCTGGATGTGTGAAAGTCTATTCCTGTTCCTGCTATGGCATACACACACACACACACACACTTTCCGGATCATTCTCTGGCTCCTTCCCGCCGCAGGCCAGTACATACTCCAAAAAAAGGCGGATTTTCCCCAAGATCCAATTACATCCTCTGCTGAGATGGAACTCCGCCTGACGTCCCGAGGCTGATTAATCAGACGCTTCCTGTGCGAATGTGTGTGTGTGTTTACACTGTTAATGTTTTGTATAGACAGACCTGATGATGTTCTAATAATAATAATAATCATGTGACTTGTGGGGGAGTAGCACAAGTAGCAGCTTCTAAAAGTAGCTAGCTTTGATTTAGACACGCTATTCTTGGTGCTAGCTTCGCTTTCAAATTAGCGAGCTAACCGCATTAGCTACTTTGGTGGCACCGAAGATCTCTGCCACTTCATTCTGAGTTTTTTTTTCCTTTGTGCTAATTAGCTAGCTAACCTGAGAAGTTATAATAGGCTGTGGTTCTCACTCAGCTTACTAGCTGACTAGCCGCTAAAACTTGGTCTATGTACACCGATCAGGCATAACATTATGACCAGTGAGAGGTGAAGTGAATAAGACTGAGTATCTCCTCATCATGGCACCTGTTAGTGGGGGGGATATATTAGACAGCAAGTGAACATTTTGTCCTCAAAGTTGATGTTAGAAGCAGGAAAAATGGACAAGTGTAAGGATTTGAGCGAGTTTGACCAAAAGGACCAAATTGTGATGGCTAGACCACTGGATCAGAGCATCTCCAAAACTGCAGCTCTTGTGGGGTGTTCCCGGTCTGCAGTGGTCAGTATCTATCAAAAGTGATCCAAGGAAGGAACAGTGGTGAACCGGCGACAGGGTCATGGGCGGTCAAGGCTCATTGATGGACATGGGGAGTGAAGACTGGACCGTGTGATCCAATCCAACAGACAAGCTACTGTTGCTCAAATTGCTGAAGAAGTTAATGCTGGTTCTGACAGAAAGGTGTCAGAATACACAGTGCAGGATGGGTCAGGACTGCAAAAGGGGCACAAAGCAATATTAGGCAGGTGGTCATAATGTTATGCTTGATTGGTGTACTTCACAGAGATTAGAAAGCTTTTCTAGATAGAAACTACTTTAATCAATCTCCTCTCAGGAACGTTTTGGAGACGTAATGACATCATCAAGCACCTGGACTGTTGCACAAAGCAGAGCTGGAAAGTTCCAGGTTGAGACTGGTGTAAAAAAACAGAAAACAAAAGAAAACAAACCAAGACCTCCTCGATGCACTTTAGCATCGCCCGAGTCCAAAACAAAGCATGACAGATGTGAGGAGTCATGGCGGCGTTGTACAAAACACTTGTCAGCTCTCAGCGCGATCTGTCAGCTCTCGTCAGCACGTAGCTTACCCCGAGGACTCCATGTGTCGAAACGTCTCGCCCCGCTCGCCTTTTACACGCTGCAGGATGCACATTTCTGCGAATTTGTACCTGATTTCATTCAAAAGAAACGTCTTCATTTCAGGAAAAAACTAATACACACAAGCCAAATTTGAATTCTGTCATTGGCAGTGAAGATAGATAGATAGATAGATAGATAGATAGATAGATAGATAGATAGATACATACATACATACATACATACATACATACATACATACATACATACATTCTTCATTCATCCCAAAGGGAAATTCACAGTTTCCAGCAGTATCCACAAACACAGGTAATAGATAAAATAGGAAGGAATATAACACAAATATTAAAATACCCAAATTAGGGTACAAAATATAACAAAAAGTATATCAAATAACAGAAATATAAAATATTACAAAATATAGCAGAATATAACAATATAACAAAATATAGCAGAAAAATACTAAATACAGAGATTTTAGAATAAATATGGAGAATGAGATGAAAAACAAAATAAGTAATGTGCAGAACAAGTGTTTAAGGTTACAGACCTAGTCGATGTGCAAAAACTGTGTGTTTATGAGTCCTGTGCAAATCTCAGCAAATCTCAGTTTATTGAGAGTTCTGTATAAACCGGAGTGTATTATGTGTAGTGTGTGTTTTATTGTACAGTCCAGTACAGAGAGAAGAGTAGTGTCAGCACTGACTCCTCCCACCCCGTGTGGAATTAAAGAGTCTCATGGCATGGGGGAGGAACGACCTCCTCAGTCTGTCAGTGGAGCAGGGCAGTGACAACAACCTGTCACTGAAGCTGCTTCTCTGTCTGGAGATGATGTTTTACAGTGGATGCAGTGGATTGTCCATGATGGACAGGAGCCTGCTCAGCGCCCTCCTCTCTGCCACTGATGTCAGGCTTTCCAGTTCTGAGCCTACAATCGAGCCCGCCTTCCTCACCAGCTTGTCCAGACGTGAGGCGTCCTTCTTCTTTATGCTGCCTCCCCAGCACACTGCCGCATAGAAGAGGGCACTCGCCACAACAGTCTGATAGAACATCTGCAGTAGCTTTTTGCAGATGTTAAAGGAAGCCAGCCTTCTTAGGAAGTACAGCCGGCTCTGTCCTTTCCTACACAGAGCATCTGTGTTGGCAGTCCAGTCCATTCTTTCATCCAGCTGTACTCCAAGGTACTTGTAGGTCTTGACAAACTCCACACAGACCCCGTTGATAGTAACAGGCTCAGGTTGAGGCCTGGGCCTCCTGAAGTCCACCACCATTTCCCTGGTCTTTGTAATGTTGAGGTACAGATGGTTAACGTCACACCATGCAACCAAATCCTGTATCAGTTGTCTGTACTCTTCCTCCTGTCCCTTCCTGATACAGCCAACGATAGCAGTATCGTCCGCAAACTTTTGCACGTGGCAGAGCTCTGAGCTATACTGAAAGTCCGAGGTGTAGATGGTGAACAGGACCGGAGAGAGAACAGCCCTTGTGGTGCCCCAGTACTGCTGACCACAGTGTCAGACCTGCTATCCCCCGGTCTCACGTACTGAGGTCTGTCTGTCAGGTAGTCTGTGATCCATGCTATCAGGTGTGAGCTTGCTCCCATCTCTGTTAGTTTGTCTCTGAGGAGCAGCGGCTGGATAGTGCTGAATGCACTGGAGAAGTCCAAAAATGTTATTCTCACAGCCCCACTGCCGCTGTCCAGGTGAGAGAGGGATCTGTGCAGCATGTAAGTAATGGCATCTTCCACTCCCACCTTCTCCTGGTATGCAAACTGCAGAGGGTCAAGGGCATGGCGGACCTGTGGCCTAATGTGGTGTAGCATCACCCGTTCCATGGTCTTCATTATGTGAGACGTCAGGGCGACTGGACTGAAGTCATTCAGCTCTCCAGGGCATGGTTTCTTTGGGACTGGGATGATACAGGATGTTTTCCACTGCTGAGGTACCCTCTCCTGCTCCAGGCTCAGGTTAAAGATGCGCTGTAAAGGGTCTCCCAGCTCCATTGCCCAGGCCTTCAGTAGTCGTGGAGATACTCCATCTGGGCCTGCAGCTTTACTGGGACGGAGCCTCCTCAGTTCTCCACACACCTGGGCTGCTGTGATCATGGGTGGATGATTGTTCTCCTCCTCTGTGCCATAGTTGTTCTCAGTGGGTAGATTGAGAGCAGAAGTAGGGGTGGGGGGTGCAGTGTACTGAGGTGTGAATGAGTTGGGGTCGTCAAACCTGTTGAAGAAGTTGTTTAGCTGGTTTGCCATTCCCACACCTCCTTCAATGGTGTTACCCTGCTTCGAGCTGCATCCAGTTATTGTCTTCATCCCGCTCCACACTTCCTTCATGCTGTTGTTTTGCAACTTCTGCTCCAGCTTTCTTCTGTACTGCTCCTTCGCCTCCCTGAGCTGGATTTTTAGTTCCTTCTGCACACACTTAAGCTCCTGCTGATCACCATCCTTAAAGGCCCTCTTCTTCTGGTTCAGAAGTCCTTTGATGTCACTTGTGATCCAGAGCTTGTTGTTTACCTAGCAGCATACAGTTCTTACTGGAACAACAACGTCCATACAGAAGTTGATGTAGTCAGTAGTGCAGTCAACAACATCCTCAATGTTTTCACTGTGCGACCCCTGCAGTACATCCCAGTCTGTGTCCCCAAAGCAGTCTCTCAGGATCTGCTCAGCTTTAGGAGACCACTTTCTGAATGAGCGTGTGGTAGTCTCCTCACTCTTGGTTTATAGTGAGGTTGAAGCAGAATAAGGTTGTGGTCTTCTTTCCCCAGTGCAGGCAGTGCATACAGTAAATCAATGGTCTTATTTCCCCTGGTGTTACAGTCCACATACTGGGAGAAAGCAGGTAGTGTTGTGTCCAGAGTAACATGATTAAAGTCCCCAGAGATTAACACCATCGCCTCGGGGTGTTGCGTTTGTATCCTAGCAACAGCAGAGTGGATGACGTCACATGCTACTTCCGCGTCGGCGCGTGGGGGGATGTAAACAATGAGAACAATGGCGTGTCCAAACTCTCTGGGCAAGTAATAGGGACACAAACTTACAGCCAGAAGTTCGATGTCCCTGCAGCAGTTGGAGATTTTTATGCTCACATACCCAGGATTGCACCACCTCGTTTTCACATAAATGGCGAGTCCTCCTCCTTTCCGCAGGCTTTAGTGTCTCTGTCCGCCCTGACCGTGCTGAAGCCGGGTAGCTCCACGTTAGCATCCGGAATGCTAGACGTTAGCCACCTTTCACAGAAGCACAATAAACTGTACTCTCTGTAGATTTTATCATTTTTCACCAGCGCAGCCAGCTCGTCGATCTTGTTCGGTAGCGAGTTCATGTTTCCCATGATTACAGAAGGTACCGAAGGCTTATATCGCCACTTCTTCGCTAGCAGCTTAGCTTTTAGCTTAGCTCCAGCTCTGCAGCCGCAATACCGCCTCCTCACCTCGTCAGGTAAACAGGGAACCACGCCGGCGGGGGACTTTTCAGAGCAAGAAGTTGGTGTCTTAAATAAACAAGTTTTGGCTTGTGAAAATCCATATCCATAAGATAGATAATCAGATGCACACACAAAAGAAAAAGAAAAGAAAATAGTTAATAAATAGTAAGGCACGCACGGAGCTGCTGGAAAGGCTGCCACTTGCTGCGGTGCCAGAAGAAGTTAAAAGCGTGGTCTTGCTGACAGGAAGTAGTAACGAATCGCTGAGAACCAAATGAATTAAATAATCTTTCACTGATTCCATCGAATGTTTCTTAGCATTCCTGAACGATGTTATATAGATTTGGGAGAAACGTAATAACAAAAAAGACTTACTGTTACAATCATAGAAACCTTAAGCCTCCTTACATTGTGTACATATTTACATGATACAAAGAGATCCCTTTTAAAGGTGCAATAAGCATTTGGCACAACAGATATAAAGGTCCTGGAAAAAAAACAAATGTAGAATGTATAGAAAAAAGCAATTAAAGGTGCAATAAGCAATATGCATTAAAGGTACAGTTCAGTAAAATGATCTAATATACATACTTAAAGATCCTGAAAAGAAAATGAATGGAAATACAGTGAAATGCGATTAAAGCAGCAATATGCAATAGGCATTAAAGGTGCAAAAAGTATATCTAACAGCATTTGAAATGTCCTAAAAAGAAAATCAAGGGAGAAATACAGAAAAATGCGATTAAAGCTGCAATAAGCAATATAGGTGCTGTACAATATGCATCTTAAATACACATAGTTAAAGTTTCTGAAAAATAAATGAATTGAAATATGGGGAAATGAAATTAAAGCTGCAATAAGCAATAATCATTAAAGGTGCAATAAGTGTATCCAACAACATGTCCTGAAAAGAAAATGATGGGAAAATGTGATTAAAGCTGAAATATGCAATAAGCATTAAAGAGGCAATAAGTATATCTAACAACATATTTAAAGGTCCTGAAAAGAAAATAAGGGGAAATACAGTGAAATGCGATTAAAGTTGCAATAAGCAATAAGGATTAAAGGTGCAATAAGTGAATCTAACAAGATGTTCTGAAAAGAAAATACAATTAAAGCCGCAATAATGGAAAATAATTGACTTCTGATTGCTGTGATGAAGCCCAAGGTTATATTATAGTCCTAAAAAACACGTCATGAAGTATTTTATTCCTTTATATGACAGACAATTTCTCAATTATAATGAAAATCGTCAATAAAACTTTAGCGCTTACGTTTCAGCAGCTAGAAAAGCTTCACCTTGGACTCCTTCGATAAATATTAAATGAACGTGTCTGAAGCTATGAGGGTGCTGTTGCTATAGAAACGATACCCTATTAGAATTAGGTATCCATGCAAACATTTGCAGCTGCACTACTCTCAGAGCTGCTCTTATTAAAATTTGCATATTATGCATATTCATAGACTCAGGATTTTTTTTTTGGCTAAATAAATAGTTCAAGGGTACTTTAAATGATATTTGCCCAGGGTGACGTGTCATATTGAAGCTCCCTGATGCCCTCTACTGGTGTCTGCTTAATTGTGTATTCCATGGCCTGTGTGTGTGTGTGTGTGAGTGTGTGTGTGTGAGTGTGTGAGTGTTAGATAGAGAGACAGAGGGAGAAGGTAAGGGTAAAGGTATTTCACTCTTACTGGGTCTACTGCACAGGGGGACAGGATGATAGATGAGCAGTTCACCAGGATTGAGTAGGAATCATGAAGGAGAGGGAGAGAGAGAGAGAGAGAGAGAGAGAGAGAGAGAGAAAGGGAGGTGTGTAGGTAAGAGCAAGCGAAGGTGTGTCCTCCAACTAAGGTCATGTTCTAGTGTTAAAGACATCGTGTGTATTTTAAAGGTGCAGTATATTGTATCATCTCTCACATGATCAGCACTAATGTGAGGATATTATACATATTTACACAATACAAAGAGATCACTTTTAAAGGTACAATAAGCATCTGACACAACAGATATAAAGGCCCTGAAAAAAATGGAAATACAGGGAAATGCGATTAAAGCTGCAATAAGCAATATAGGTACTGTACAATATGGTATCTCTAATACAGCTAGTTAAACATTCTGAAAAGTAATGAAATTAAAGCTGCAATATGCAATGAACATTAAAGGTACAATAAGTATATCTAACAGCATATTTAAATTTCCTGAAAAGTATACTGAGGTATAAATATATATATACTCAAATATGTATACTGAGTATAAATGAGGGGAAATACAGAAAAAAATGCAATTAAAGCAGCAATAAGCAATATGCACTAAAGGTACAATAAGTGTTGCTAAGAACATTCTGGTTCCGAAAATGAGGGGAAAAATGGGAAAAAAAAGCAATTAAAGGTGCAATAAGCATTAAAGGTGCAATAAGCATCTCTGATAACATACATTAAAGGTGCTGAAAAAAATGAAGGGAATTACTGGGAAATTAAATTAAAGCTGCAATAAGCAATAAGTATTAAAGGTACAATAAATATATCTAACAGCATAAGCATTGAAGGTACAATACAGTAAAAATCTCTAATACACATACATAAAGGTCCTGAAAAGAAAATGAAGGGAAATACAGGAAAATAAAATTAAAGCTGCAACAAGCATTAAAGGTACAATAAGAGTATCTAAAAACATGTCCTGAAAGAAAATGATGGGAAATACAGAAAAATACAATTAAAGCTGCAATAAGCATCTCAAAAATATACTGATGTTCATACCACACACAGTCCTAAAAAAATGAAGGGAAATACATGATAATCCAATTAAAGCTGCACTAAACAATAAGCATTAAAAGTGCAATTAGCCTTAAAGGTACAATAAGTATCACTAAAAACATACTGGTCCTGAAAAGTCAATGAGGGGAAATATAGTCAAAAAGCAATTAAAGGTGCAATTAAAGGTGCAATAAGCATTAAGCACTAAAGGTACAGTACAATAAATATCTCTGATAAACATACATTAAATGTCATGAAAAGAAAATGAGGACAAATACAGGAAAATGTAATTAAAGCTGCAATAAGCGTTTTTTTTTTTAAGTTGCAATATTATCCTATAAAATGAAGGGAAATGAATGATAATGCAATTAAAGCTGCACTAAACAATAAGCATAAAAAGTGCAATTGGCACTAAAGGTACAATAAGTATTGCTAAGAACATTCTGGTCCTGAAAAGACAATGAGGGGAAATATGGAAAAAAGCAATTAAAGGAGCAATAATCAATAAGCATTAAAGGTGCAATAAGCACTAAAGGTACAGTACAATAAATATCCCTAATATACCTAATTAAAGGTCTTGAAAAAAATGAGGGAAAATATGGGAAAAAGCTATTAAAGGTGCAATAAGCATCTCTGATAACGTACATAAAAGGTCCTGAAAAGAAAATGAAAGCAAATACAGGATGCAATTAAAGCTGCAAGTCAATCCTTTACTGATGGTTTAATTATTTTGACTGATTTTTATCATCAGTATTAACAAAAAATAAATAAATTAATAAATTAATTAATTAAAACACAATGCGATTTTCAGCAGAAAGAAAGCTAAAGATTAGATTTTCGAGGCTGCAGTAAGACCCCCCCACCCCCCTCTTGCTGGCGTGTACGTGTCATTAGCAACACATTGTAGCATGAACAGCTGGAACAGCTGGTGGCTTTAACAAGCTGCGCTCGTGTGCGATGGCGTATCGGAAGAGTTCGCGCGGATTATGACGAAGCGGGGGATAATAAAGTTCCGACACGGCGAGGAGGCGAACGCGACGCACCACATCAATCCGTTCTGGCGTTTTAATTAAATCCTACGCCACGTCAACAAATATCACCCATGTTCTAGAGATGACTAACATAGGGTTGCCAGATCTGTTCCATTAAAAAGACTCATAACCATAATAATAATATTTTACAATGAATTTCTAATTGAAATTAATTTCTAATGCGGAATTTGCATCTTTAGCCAGTATTTCTTTTATTAATCAATCAGCATCTTCATTTGGGCTGATTAATAAGCACAGGAAGTGGGTGTGGCTTGTGTAACGACGTAATATCGTCCATCTTTAACCTAAAAATGTTATGTTTCACTTTTTGTAGACTTTTATCCAGCTTGGAAAATTGTTTCCACTGGATTTTTGGTTGAAAAAGCAAACATTTGGTACATTTCTTTCTTTCTTTCTTTATTTTTCTAGACGTCAGGTAAAAATAAATAAATAAATATAAATAAAAACACCATTTAGCAAGCATCGTCTGGGTGGGTTGTTAGCAATCCATTGTAGCAGGAGCGAGGAACAGCTGGTGACTCTAACGAGGTGGACCGGCGTGTGACGGCGTATTGAAACAGTCGCTCGCCGTTTGCACGGATTCTGACGAGGTGTGTGATAATAATAACGTCCCGTCGCAAATAAGAGCAAACAAGCCGAGGAGCGAGAGGCAGACAGCAGACGCGGCATCAATCCCTTCACCCGCTTTAATTAAAATGCCAACATGATACATAACGCACATTATCAGCTCGCCCCCTCACTGAGAAAAACCCCGAGCGATTTGTCTGCAATGAGTTCACATTTCTCAGGAATAACAATAATATCATCCGAGCAGGAACTCGTCGAGTCATGGACGCTAAAAAAACTAGCATGGCTTTAATGAATTTTTAAAAAAAACTTTGATTTGAGTCTGAGCTAAATCGAGTTAAATACACAAAGCGAGGATTTTAATGCTTAAAAATGACACACTTTTATATTCTGACACTCCAGACTTAAGCTGTGTGATGCTTTTACACACACAGGATGGAACATCTGTTCCAACATGACTGCACACCAGTGACCAAAGCAAGGTCCATAAAGACATGGATGAGTGAGTTTGGTGTGGAGGAACTTGACTGGCCTGCACAGAGTCCTGACCTCAACCCCATAGAACACCTTTGGGATGAATTAGAGCGGAGACTGTGAGCCAGACCTTCTCGTCCAAAATCAGTGCTTGACCACACAAATGTGCTTCTAAAGGAACGGTCAAAAATTCCCATAAGCACACCCCTAAACCTTGTGGAAAGCCTTACCAGTAGAGTTGAAGCTGTTATAGCTGCAAAGGGCGGGACAACTCCATATTACATTCATGTAAAGGCAGACGTCCCAGTTTTGGCCAGGCTCACAGTCTCCTCTCTAATTCATCCCAAAGGTGTTCTATGGGGTTGAGGTCAGGACTCTGTGCAGGCCAGTCAAGTTCCTCCACACCAAACTCACTCATCCATGTCTTTATGGACCTTGCTTTGGTCACTGGTGTGCAGTCATGTTGGAACAGGAAGGGGTCATCCCCAAACTGTTCCCACAAAGCATGAAATTGTCCAAAATGTCTTGGTATGAAGCTGAAGCATTAAGAGTTCCTTTCACTGGAACTAAAACAACACCTGAATTCAATGATTTGAAGGGGTGTCTCAAAACATTTGGTAATATAGTGTATTTTAATAATCTGAACATGAAGCCCAGAAAATTGACTTTATCTCATAACGTTCCTCTGTAAACTCTGAGGTAAAGTTTAAACCTGCCTCGGAATACAACCCCAAGTTGCAGAAATTCACGTATAAGGCAAATAATTGAGGTTTTACATTCCACAAAACAAAAGGAAACACTTTCTAAATCATGATACAGAGTGGGATTAGGACCTGAGCTCATCCAGTCCTTTAATACTGGGAGTGTGTGTGTGTGTGTGTGTGTGTGTGATGGAACATGTGTTTAATATCCTTCGCTATTTCATTCCCATTTGTTGACCTTTATGGGGTTTTTTTCTCTGTGGGATTAAACAGCGCTGAAACAGGGATAATGAAATCTTTGACTCCCCCTAGTGGAGAATTTCCCAGTTTTTAAACTAAACCTCATTCAAGAATCTAATTTACATCTAATAAATAACAGAGGAGAAAAAAAGACACTATCATACACAGGTTATGAGATCATTAAATAATTAAAAAAATATTATGTAAATAATTTAAATAATTTATATTTATATAACATAATGTTAATTATTCATTTAAAATATTGATTGATATATACTTTATGGTTATTTAATGATGAATAGATATGGTATGAATAATAAATCAATTTTTTTTTTGGAATATTTAAGCATTTATATTTTATTATAAAAAAATACTTAATTATTTTAATGTTTTAAATGTAAATGTTTGTAATAATATTTATTTGATTATTATTTAATTAATATAATTACTATACATTTATTATAATATTTAAATGTACGGTTAAAAGTTTTTAGTATTTATATTTATATATACTGTATTTATTTTTATTATATTTATAAAAATATTCATTCATACTTAGTAAATGAGAGAACATTTTTAGACAGGATTTTTTTCTCTTTTTTTTGTCGCTATTAAGTCTATTATTTACTCTTATTTACACACACATTTACAAAGGTTTAGAATTGTTTTTATTAATGAATTATGCTTTATAAAATATTATATAAAACAATTGCCAGAATATTTTAAATAATTAGCCTAATTAACATGTTAAAAATCCAATGTTCATTTATTATTATTATTATTATTATTATTATTATTTATTTACTTTTTTACATATTTTATATCTAAGTAAATAAAAAAAAAACTAGTTAATCTAGCCAATAATGACCGATATTAATTATCCAGTCCCATTCTTTTCTGCAGTTTGCAGGTATAAAAGTGAGCAAAGCGGTGAGAAGCTAAAGCTTTAAGCCGCGTGATTACATATTCCATGGATTTTTTTCCGCTCACACCATGTTTCCAAACTCGGTCCAGGATTATAAATGACTTTGTTTCCTCTCACACAGACTCATAGGCATGGAATTTGTCTTTAGATGAGAAAAGATGTGTCAATAAGCCCAGTCACTGGAACTCTTGATTATTTTTATTGATTTTTTTTCCCAGGTAAACAGCAAGAATGAGACATTTGTTATGAACTTTTGACAGACTTTCTTTGTGATCAAGGACATCGTGCTTCTGAAGAAATATCGCCGATGCAGGAAGAGGAGGATGCTGTCTACAAAAAAAAAAGAAAAATTTTATAGGAAAATATTAGTTTGATTTGAGTTGAGATGATTTATTAATTTTTTTAACATGATTTATTTATTTATCTATTTATTTATTTATATTTATTTTTAACATGGTTTATTTATTTATTTATTTATTTATTTATTTATTTTATTTTAAAAAATCTACTTTAAATAATTAACAAGGCTGTCAAAATTCAAGATAAAATAACAAAATAATGTAAATAATAACAGGTTATACTTTTTTTAAAAAATCTATTTACAGTTACAGACTAGTACTTCCTGTTATTATTTACACTATTATTTTCACCAAGCTTTAAGTTATTAAGACAAAATAAAGCAGCTTGTCATTTTACCTTGCATCTTGACAGCCTTGTTAATTTTTTTTTCTCCTCTTAAA
This sequence comes from Hemibagrus wyckioides, assembly GCF_019097595.1. Taxonomy (NCBI): domain Eukaryota; kingdom Metazoa; phylum Chordata; class Actinopteri; order Siluriformes; family Bagridae; genus Hemibagrus; species Hemibagrus wyckioides. The sequence goes on from NC_080711.1 coordinate 23,417,974, forward strand.
TCAAATTAGTACAAAAATTTTCCTAAAATGTCACAACTTAAGCCGTAATAAAACAAAGAAACTCTGCAGGGGCGCAAAAACGTTTGACAGCCTATTTATCTTTATTTTATATTTTTCAGGCATCAGCTGTAAAAATCAATATGCATGGCAGAAATGAAGCAGCACTGATGAGACATTTTTATTGGTTTTTTTTGTTTTAATTATTTGATTTTTTTTTTTTTACTCCACCCACTCAACACTTTCTCTAAGTAGCAAAATTTTGCATCTCGTTGCTCCTGTTGCCTGGCAACCATCTCGGCCATTTTGTCTTACTTATGTGCATGAACTCTGAAAACGTACACACGGTTTCTTGAGTCAGGGCTGTGTGTGTGTGTGTTTGTTGTTTCCAGTCAGTGTACAAACTGTAGTGTTAATAACCAGCTGCTGCCTCGCTCTCTACCTGAAGAGGAGCCAAGACTGACAAAGACAATGACATATTTTAATCTGGCGAGCAGTGAATCAGCCGTGACTCGTGTATTAATGCTCATAAATATGTATCTCGAGCCGCCTGCCTGGCACTCTCGCCTATCTGTCGACGCATGAGGAGAAATTCACAGTTCGGGACACGTTATCGTATCAGCTTACAACGTTTTTTACAAAGCAGGCATTTTTAACGCTGTAGCAGGGTTTTCTATCTCTGTTTATTTAAAGGGGCGGTCTGTATATTCTGTACCCGTGTTTCTAGACCTGTGTATGCTAATCACTGTGTGTGTGTAATATAGTAGTCTTAAAGCTTCCGTAGAAAATCTCTGAATTTTTCTTTCTTTGTTCCTTTTCTTTTAGACATCCGTGAGATTTTTCTGACCCTGAAAACAGCTCAGAGCCTTACACTACAGTGCTCCTGAATTCTGGATTCTGATTGGTTGGAAGGTGTTGATTTATTTTCTGGTAGTTCTGGCTGTAAAACAGACTTATAATGTGTAATGGTTAAATAGGATCTTGTATGTCTACATCGGTCTATTACTGTCTATAATTGTCTATTACAGTCTATAACTGTCTATTACTGTCTATAAGTATCTATTACAGTCTTTTACAGTCTATAACTGTCTATTACTGTCTATAAGTATCTATTACAATCTATTACAGTCTATAACTCTCTAGTACTGTCTATAGCTGTCCATGACAGTCTATAGCTCTCTACAATTTGTCTTTAGAAGTTTACATTGTATATAGCTTTCTATAGCTGTCTATAACGGTGTAAAGATGTCTGCATGGTCGATCACTGTCCGTAACAGTGTATAGCTACACATAGTCTACATGATCTATGACTGTTAATAACTGTCTGTAGCAATCTATAGCTGTCTACATGGGCTATAACTGTTTATAACTGTCTATAACAGTCTATACCTCTCTACATGGTCTATAACTGTTTATAACTGTCTATAAAAGTCTATAGTTGTATACATGGTCTATAACTGTTTATAACTGTCTGTAACAATCTATAGCTGTCTATAACTGTCTGTAGATGTCTAAATTGTATATAGCTGTCTACAACTGTCTATAACAGTCTATAGCTATCTGTGTGGTCTATAACTGTTTATCTACATTGTATATAGCTGTCTATAAGTGTTATAAAGTATATGAAAATGAGGACTACCAGTTTTTGTATCATGGACATTTCACATTAAATCTAATTACAAATTGAATATTTGGGAAGGAATAAAACCCCATCACGTCATCTATTTATTAACAGTAACTCCTTCACATCATTCATTAATTTCCTACAAAATCCCACCTCTATATGTTCTGGTTCCCACTCCTGTCGGTTTTTTTTTTCTAGCCCTGCTGTATGGAGTCTTTCCCCTTTTTGACCTCTGTCTGTTTACTTTCGAGCTATACATAGGTATAGATTTTGCTGGGATGACCTTGCCTGCCTGTGTGTTTGCCTGACCTTCCTTTGACTAGGACCATCACTAAGCTCTAATAAAGCAATCCCTCAGTCTCAGGTGGTTCATGTACACACACGTGTGTTAACAGACGTGTGAAACAGAACAAACAGTGGAAAAAAGACGCTGCTGAAAGTGCCTTTGGTGTGTGGGATAATTGGTGACGGGTCTAAAGGTTCCCCAGGAGGCTGTTAATTGGCGATAAGTTAAATCGATCACGGACTGTTGGTTTGTTTTTGGACTTCGGGTAGATTGATGAGGAAAGGTTGAGTTAGGTGCGTAATTGGGTTCTTTTGCTGCCGAAGAACTACAATCTTTTTTTTCCCTTCTTTTGTTTGCCTGTGGCTTGAATGACACATTCCAGCTTCTGAGTCACGCTGTTTCATTCAGGTATTATAACCTCGCTGCTGCAGTTGAACCCTGCATTAAATGAACAAAACCCTACTGGCTGTGGATGTGATCGAGGAGAAGCAATGTAAATGTTGACGTGTCACGACATAGCAGTAACTTTACCCTTTTCCCTTACCAATTTTCACCTTAAGAATTAAAATTTTGTAAGAGATTTGCATCGGCATACGAATCATTTTTGGCATACGAATGAACTGACCCGAAGTTGCACGTGCGTCCAGGAGCCGTTCAAAACTTTAGCATCAGTGGAAAGCCGAGCAAAGCCAATTTGTTTTCAGTCAGTCAAAGCTGTTTGGAAAGAGTCAACCCACGATACCAACGTTTCCTTCAGCATGCGTCCTCAGCTAGCATTCTCTAGTAAGCTAGGTGATGTTTTTGGGCCGTATTTTTTTGTCGACAGATCGGTGGCGTGGGTGGTCTGTTCTATTTTTAGCCCAAGCTTGGTGGCACAACTTCCTGTGAGGACTCGACATGGAATGCTTGGCTTGGGTCGGGTCAGTTCTTTTTAAGCAATCATACAGATTACATATGCTTGGGAATACTGGTCATATTTTTGGGTGGCTGGAACAGATTATTTGACTTTACATTATTTCTTAAGGGAAAATTCATTTCAGTACAAATTTTCACCTTAAGAACTCGCGTCCAGAACGGATTCAATTCCTATTCTGAGGTTCCACTGTATTCCCTGAAAGCTACTTACAACGATATTATCTCCAGTCGCCAGTGGGAGTTTCTACTTTACTAGTGGTTGCCATAGCAATAACATTTTACAGTGGGTAGCATAACCCACTAGCATTCCACTTGACAACTAATCAGGTTTCTTGCACTTAAATTGAAACATCCAGGTAATAAATTCTTATGTGCATCATGTCATACAAGATACAAGAGGAGTAAGGAAAAGAAGTTTGTGCACTTTTCCCATGGATTAGGTGTGGTCTAATGTCTTTGCTTCTGTTAGTAGTCACACAGATTGTGTTTCCTGTCCTTTTTACTGTCCAATCCATATTCATATTAATATAATATCATTGAAGGGCCAGCAAAAAAACGCCCTCCTAACACACTCCCTAAATGTGATACTTGGAGTCGTAATAATTCTATTTTATCTTCGAGGGGTGAGTTTTATACTCTGCTAAACGGTCGCCTAAAGAGGCAGTGGACTAATCCACGCCTTTGCTAGCACGCTGAATGTTTCCCTCGAGCCGGCTGCCTTTCACACCGCCGCTCTGCAGGATGCCTCGACTTATTTATGAGCACCGGAGTCTCCGAGCATAATCGCTACCCGTGCTGCTGAGTGCCAGCTGGGTAGCAAAGGTAAAGACACCATTCCCATGCAGCCCGCTGAGAGCAGCTAACCCACTGGGTGATTGATGACCGCCCATTCAGGTTTCCACTCCGGCTATGTTTAGAGCATTTAAATGATGTCTTTGAAACGGCAGGAAAATTCCTCGAATGAAAAGGGGACTGGATAAAGTGCCGGGAGGATGTCAATTTGATATTTTGAAAGCCCTCGAGAAAGGGCTAATGATCTACGGTGGATGATATCAAGCTAGCTTGTTTAGGGGAAGGAAAAAAATGACAATTCAGCATGGATTTATGCAGGGAAGGTTAGCGGTGTTCAGAGTCGGGTTGCACAGCTGCTCAGGTTCTTATAATCACCTCTGATCAGAGATTTATTGAGTATAAGACATGTTTTTGTTTCGTCTTTAAGGAAAAAAAAAAATCAGGGATAGAATATACGGACTAAACAACCAAAAATTACTTATATATATATATATATATATATATATATATATATATATATATATATATATATATATATATAAATAATGTATATAAATATATATAAAATGCATATTAATTCTCAGATTTTTTTAACAATTTAACCATTTACACAAGAATTAATTATAGCTTTCTAACAAAAGCTTCACCTGTCAGTCACTCCAATTTTTGTGTAAACATCTGGATTTTGTGCTTCAGAAAAGGATCCTGTGATTGCTAGCGTCAGCGCTAAGAAACAGTCATTGTGTACAAATAGCTGAAGCTGATGGAGTACTTCCTGTTTGATTTTCTTCCTCACACACTGTTTCTTTGCTTCAAACAAAATATTTCCCTATGAGGAAGAGTTTTAGGTTGCTTTTTCCGGAAGGAAAGAACCCTTAATTATCCAAAGAACCCTGGAGGTGAATTAGCCAAAGCCTCAGAGTGTGTGTGTGTTTTTGTGTATTCTATTTGTGAATATAGAGCGTGATGCTAATGCAGCGTTAAACCCAGACGGAGGATAAAAGATGCGGTTTGTTTAGCCGCCACCTGAGTGTGTGTTTTCATGCTGCTCTCTTTCGAAATCACACTCGCTCCGTGTGCTGCTGCGTGATCTAGTGCTTAGTGCTTTGGCTAAACTGTTTGCTTGTCTCTCGGACTCACGTTGCGTCATGCTGTTACTGTCGCACGTGTGTTAAGCGAGGCATCTGTTTGGGTTCGAGAGCAAGCAGGGTAAAATGGAACAATGTTTTATCCCAGAATTAAGCCTATACAGAGTGCTGAGACAGCTAAATTGCTAACTGGCTACATTTTGTCTTGTTTATCAGCCTTCATTGATTAACACAAACAGAGTAGGAATGCTAATATGATTATAGCATCTTAGTTTAAAAATATTAGCATCAACAATGGAGTCTGATTAAAATGTCAGGATTTTTTCTGGTTCCTGCATGTTGTCAAAACCACAGTAAAGTCCGAGAAGGAAATCCACTCCGAGTTCCAAGATGACGGCTTGTTTTGCACTTGTCAACAGATATCTCGGCGTGTGAGGCGACGTCGGCGTTTGGCCCGGGCATGGCCGCGGTTCTGGCAGCAGGATATAGGTCACGCTTCCTCAAAATAGCCGTGAAGCCGGAGGCAGGAGGAACGGCAGTGACCTGGTGAAACAGTAACTCTGTGTGGCAGGCGCCCACGTCCCTGTGTGCTCTCTGCGGTGTTTCTCCCGAAACACTCGACTAGACGCTGACATTTCAGGACTCCTGCGTCTCACCGACGTGACCGAGAGTACAGTAAGATCTACAGGGCCGAGTCCACTCCAGAGAACTAGAAAAGAAGCTAATGAAATTTTTCATTTATGGGAATATCGTGTTCTTAAGAGCTGTTCTGACAGGATGTCTGACAGGAATTTAAGTTTTATTGATAAATGTTGCTAATATTCAGTGCTAACACTGGCAAGCAGGTTTAAAGATGAACTAATCTGACAGGATTTCTGAGAGGGATTTTAAGTTATATTAAAAAATGTTGCTAATATTCAACTCATCTGACAGGATTTTTGAAAGGATTTTGAAAGATTTTGCTAATATACACTGGTAATACTGAATATTTTATATTGTATTAATAAATGTTGCTAATATTTAGTACTAACACTAGCTAACGAATTAACGCAGGCTGTCCTGAAACAATTTCTGAGAGGATTTTTAAGCAATTTTGATAACTGGTGCTAATATTAGTGCTAACACTGGCTAGCAAATTAACACAAGCTGACCCGACAGGATTTCTGAGAGGAATTTAAGTTTTACTGATAAATATTCAGTGCTAAGACTCACTAGCTGATTGACATAAACTGACCTGACAGGGTTTCTGATTTTTAAAAAAAATATATTAATAAGTTATATAGATAGATTTTGCAGTGCTAATGTTAGCTATCTAGTTTAAAACAAGCTACGCTGACAGGATTTCTGAGAGGATTTTCAAGCTCTTTTGATAAATGTTGCTAATATTAGTACTAAGACTAGCTATCAGATATACACAAGCTGACCTGACAGGATTTCTGAGAGTATTTTAAAAAATATTTTGATCAATATTGCTAATATTCAGTTCTAGTTTTAGCTAGATCATTAATCCAAGTTGACCTGACAAGATTTCTGACAGGATTTTAGAGGTGTATTGATAAATATTGTGTGTATTGTGCTAATATTAATTAGCACAAATTATTCTTATATACATTTTTGACAAATTCCCACACACACTAAAATGTTATGCACAGTGTTATATGTGTATATGTATATTTAAGCTAATTTCTGTTGACAAATATGTTCACAAATCTATTCACATTCTTAAAATAAATAAATAATATATATATATTTAATAAGGCTACATTTCAAGCCATCAGTACAAAAGGCGTATCCTTTTAATCTCAGGCAAGCTGCCAACGGTTCATTTCAGAGAGTAAGACTGTATATTATCCTGTAAGCGTCCTCGATTTCAGCAGGAAGCTGTGCCAAGACTACATGGGTAAATTAGGTTGCACTACATGATGACATGAAGGCCATCTGTCGCCCAATTATCGAACAGACACTGCCATCCAGTGGAAACAGGGTGAACTCGGTCAAAGCTTCGGAGGTCATCATGCATAATAGATGCCATTCATTTCAGCTACATAATTAGCGTCTGATCCGTTCAATGGGACAACACGACCAAGGACCAACAAACTTCCTGATGACCCATTTTTAAGTCCCTGAGACACTTAATCTGCAATAAAAGTGAGAAATTAGACATACCGCTGTCTAAAAGACGAGTAGCGGCAATCGCTATAAACCCTGGAGGAACTGGAGATAGCTGTTAGCATGAACAGCTATTTATGTCATTAGGTTGTACTGAACAGTAAATTTCCAACAAAGTAAAGAATAAAGTTATCCCTGGGTGTTTGTAGAAGCAAACCATTCTAGAAATGCTAGCCATGCTAACAACCTTGACTCATTTTGGTTCATAAACAAACAAATAAACTCCTATTTTTGAACAAACGTGTCAGGATCAGAATTTGGCTTTTCTCTGAGAAAAAAGTGATTGTAGAACAAAATACTGCAATTTTGCGCTACAACAGTACATTTGTGCTACAATAACCTGCTAGCTAATCATGAATTTCATGAAGATTTAGCATGAAAACGAGCACATGAGTGCACATGAATGCCTAGCATGAACTAGCTTGCTAGTTAATTATAGATAAATACAGCATGATGGTGGAAATGAGGAAAATTTGTGAGGAAAGAAAGCAAACGTTAGGCTACAATTAAAGCTTATTTACACGTAGCATCAACCGCTAAGCCAACCATCATGCATTCTATCATACTGAGGAACATTTTGAAACTCTGTCAAGATTTACATAGAATAGATTAGACTAATTCTGTCATTTGGGAAATTTCAGTAAATAAAGATTGAATTCTAGCGTGACAGGCAGATATCTGACACGCTCATGAGGTGGTTTCATCTAAACTATGTCAGGATCCAGAGGCGTAGCTACAGGACAAGAAGCAGGAGAGCAGGCCTCAGGCTCTGGAGCTGTCTCGTGCAGGTGATGGTAAGAAGTTAGGACAGAAAAGTTGAGAAAGTGCTGGAAGAAAAATAAACAGGTAGCATGACATGAGGTAAGTGGTGGAGAAAATGACAAATGAATTACTAGGCTAACAGTAAGCTAGTTTAGTGCTATGTTAGCTGACCTTTTGCTTGATTTTTGGCTGAAAATAATGGATTATCCTTTGCGCAGCTTATTGTTAGCTACATTTATAGTCTGATTTATAATAAGAGTAAATTAGCAACTAAATTAGGAACTAGCAATACAGAAGCAGCTGGTTAGCATGTTGGTTTTGGATGATATTATTGCTTAAGTAAACATTATTAGCACTTGTCTATTGGTTAGCATATAGATGGTAAAAAAAAACCACTTGACATCCCAAATTTGGCCAGGACCAGAACCCCTGATGAGATTCTACCAGGGATAAAATCAATCCTATCCGAATAGAGGTATATTCACACCAGCTGAGGCGTTTTCGAGCAGCTCCTGACGTTTCTCCTTGACGTTTTCTCGTTGATATGCTAATACGCTGCGAGAGGTAAGCTCCGGCACACACTTAAGCTGAGAGGTACGTTTTTTTTTTTCTTCCCTGTTGTCACTTCCAGCTGAAGTCTGCAGTGACATCACATCACACACACACACACACACACACACACACGCTAACTCATCAGCATGCCACCGCTAAGAATCACTCTCTCTCTCTCTCTCTCTCTCTCTCTTTCTATCTTTTCACTCTTCTCTTTCTCGACAAGATCCATTGCTCAGTGCCTCATCGCGCCCGACGTTTGCCTTTGATGCCAATCATTTGGTTTATATGGTCAGTCAGGAGAATATTGACGGAAAAAGCAGCGATAAAGCCTCGTTCAGAGTCCAGCGAGGATGAATGGAGCTGACTTTATTGGCCTTATCAGGGCCCTACAGGCACACCTGATACGTCCTCTTCACTCTCAAGGGCACGGGCTTCTTCTCAGCCTCTCCGTGGCTAATTGTGTCCGACGAGAGCCGGCGTTTTTTAAGGACTTTAAGTCAACAAGGCAATCCTGGGCTTTTGTGATCACTCCTTCCTCACGTCTCAAGTCACCCGGAGATGAGGACAGAGGAGTTTCCACAATGGGCTTGTAATACGGATGAAATTGAAAGGAGGAGTGTGCTTGATAGTGGTGAAGAAGAACACTTAGAAGGTTAGAACAGGAAGCAAACAGCACAGCCCGTACACACAGTCGCTTCCTGTCAAACGTCCTTTCAGTTCAATTGAACGATATAGTAATCATTTCTCACCCGGGGAACTCCGTGTGCTTGGATCGGTTTATCTAATGAAGAGAGGGTTCATTTCAAAATCCAGTTTGTATTACAGATTACAGAGATTCACTTGATTTGACAGTAACAGGGAGACGGCAAAATGAAAAAGCGCTCTTTAAAACTTTAAACACCTTCCTACAGAAACATTTGTTAACATTGTTAACATAAACAGCAGACATAAGCTGTCATAAAGATGACATGTCCATTTTAACACAGTTTTTCATTGCCATGATGATATGTAATAATATAACTGACTTTCTGTTTATTACACAGTTATAACAACTTTATCTGTATTTGGAATTCAATCAAATCCCAGATTTATTTTAAAGAAATCTCGGAATTCATCGTTTCTGGATTCTTCGGATTGGGAAAACGGACCACAATGACTCCCTTCAACATAAAAACCTAAAAATTACACCGATCCTTAGTGATGGTTATAACTATAGCAGTCGTTACATTGTTATAACAGTATTCCGACACAAGCTTTGTATTTATCCGTTTTGATATCCGTCAGTTGACATGTCGTCGTGCTGCTTTGAAAGTTGTCATAGCAGCAAAAGAAAAAGTGTTCATGACAGCAGACCTTGGAACAAAGTCGAAATAGGTTTATGTCACCTGACATAGCTGTCATAAACATGTCATACTGCTCATACAGTCACGAGCCATGATGACAAAACAGCAAACTCTGCCAAAATATTAGCGAATAAAATGGTTGAATACAGGTTTTTATGTTGTAAATGAGTTGTAAATGGCTGTAAAATGTGTGTGTGGGGTCAATAAGACGTATAGTGTTCAGCGCTAAATATACACAGCGTCGGAGCACGGAGCTGCTGAAATATTAGAAGCTGGGCTTCATTGATTAGCGTCGGGTTTTGGTAACAGGCATCTGATTTTCGAGACCTTGCGCATTATAGACCGGACCATTAAAGAAGAAGAAGAGGTGTAATTTCTTTTCAGCGTTCAGATATCAGGATCGTCAGTGCAACTTAAAAAGTTGAAGGTCTCCTAAAGATCATTTTTCTTGCCTTTTTTTTAAAAACCTCATCAAAAAATGGTGCTTGATGGTGGGATGGAGCGGCGGAGGAGACAGAGCCTGGAGGAGAAGCCGATGGTGGAATTGTCCTGTCACTGGATGGATTGACTCATTCTTCCCAGCACAGAGGGACCTCTAACAACTACTTGTCTCCTTCTGATTATATCTCCCCCAACAGATTATTGAGTTAGAGACTCCGACTTTGACCTTGGCTAAGTGCTCCGCCGAGTCAGATCTGAGCTTCTTTTTTTTCCTCGCATGGGTATTAACCCTAGTTTTTCATTTCTCCTCACAGCGATGATGATTTCTTCAGATTGATCGGTGTATCATATATACATTATGTATAATACCATTTTTGTGCTTTGAATGAAAATGAATGTTTTTTAACAAAACCCATGCATATCCTAGAGACCTTTAACATTTAAGGAAGAAGCCTCCAGTATCAGGGACAGGGGAAAGTCTTCCAGGAATTTTATTATCAACATGAAACATTAAAGGTAACTCATAATGGATAGAAAGTAAATAGAAAGCTAGAAAATATTCCGCTTTTATATTTAAGCTTCTGTCCAATCAGAAGAGAGAATTGACACGTCTTCCTGTGCGAGAGCATGTGTCCTTGGAGGAAGGTGTGTAGGTAAGTGGCAGATGGTGTTTTAGTGACAGCGCTATTGTCTCTGACATTACGCTGAGAGAGACAGAATACAGCCTTCGGAGGCATCCGTCTGTCCAGGAGATATGCGGCTTATCGCTGGCTCGTTCTTTAGTTGGCACGTCCTGCCGTTGGCCCTCATCACACGCTTGGCATCGTCCACCAGGGCTGAGATCCAGGAGCTGGGGACAGACGTTGTGTCTTTCGTAGCTGGGGTCAGAATTACACCTCTCTATAGCTCTAGAGTTGTATCCGGACATTTTATTAGACTTTACTAGAAAGCTGCTAATCTGTATGCTTAGAGAAAAAAAAAGATATTTAACAAATGAAAATATCTTCAACGAGGACAAATTTATTGAGTGTGTTCTATTTCCTGTTTATTTTTTCATTTCAAGCTTGAAAACAGTTTTTTTGCCTGGTAATTTTGATCATTTTTTTCTATGGGAAGGTAATTTAGCTTTGTTTTCTGGAAAGAAGTGAAAATGATCTGCCAACAGAACAAACAAATAAACCATCTGAACGTTTATTTACATGAAGTCGATGTTTCCAGTGATGTAGCTGTAACTTCAACGCTTTCAATTCATATAAAATTAGTCTGAAACCGGTACTGCGCTTTGCCCCAGGCTGTCAGTCAGTCTGTGTGTTACCGTGGCAACAAGCAATCCAGCTGAGGCTTCTTTGAAAAATATTGTCATTGAAAAAAAATATATATAAACAAAATATTTAATCGGTGTTGTGTCTGAAATGTCAGTTACTCAATCTTCATTTGTTATTTACAGAACTGTTGTATGAATTTTTGTGGTACTGAATATCAGAAAGGTCGTGGTGATCTGTGATGACCTGCAGTCTCCGTGTCCACAATCACAGTCGTGCTGAACTTCATATGACAGCGAAAGTTCTCGTGCAATATGGCTTAAATAACAACAAAAACAACACCTACAGCTACAACGCATACAAAAACAACAACACCTACAACATCAACACCTACAAAAACAACTACACCTACAACATCAACACCTACAAAAACAACTACACCTACAACATCAACACCTACAAAAACAACTACACCTACAACATCAACACCTACAAAAACAACTACACCTACAACATCAACACCTACGGCTACAACATCAACACCTACAGCTACAAAAACAACTACACCTACATCAACACCTACAACACCTACAAAAACAACTACACCTACATCAACACCTACAAAAACAACTACACCTTCATCAACACCTACAAAAACAACTACACCTTCATCAACACCTACAAAAACAACTATACCTACATCAAAAACCTACAAAACTACACCTACATCAACACCTACAAAAACAACTACACCTTCATCAACACCTACAAAAACAACACCTACATCAACACCTACAAAAACAACTACACCTACATCAACACCTACAACACCTACAAAAACAACTACACCTACAACATCAACACCTACAAAAACAACTACACCTACATCAACACCTAAAAAAACAACTACACCTTCATCAACACCTACAAAAACAACTATACCTACATCAACACCTACAAAAACAACTACACCTTCATCAACACCTACAAAAACAACTATACCTACATCAAAAACCTACAAAAACAACTACACCTTCATCAACACCTACAAAAACAACTATACCTACATCAACACCTACAAAAACAACTATACCTACAACATCAACACCTACAAAACAACTACACCTTCATCAACACCTACAAAAACAACTACACCTACATCAACACCTACAAAAACAACTACACCTACATCAACACCTACAAAAACAACTATACCTACATCAAAAACCTACAAAAACAACTACACCTTCATCAACACCTACAAAAACAACTATACCTACATCAACACCTACAAAAACAACTATACCTACAACATCAACACCTACAAAACAACTACACCTTCATCAACACCTACAAAAACAACTACACCTACATCAACACCTACAAAAACAACTATACCTACATCAAAAACCTACAAAAACTACACCTACATCAACACCTACAAAAACAACTATACCTACATCAACACCTACAAAAACAACTATACCTACATCAACACCTACAAAACAACTACACCTTCATCAACACCTACAAAAACAACTACACCTACATCAACACCTACAAAAACAACTACACCTACATCAACACCTACAAAAACAACTACACCTTCATCAACACCTACAAAAACAACTATACCTACATCAACACCTACAAAAACAACTATACCTACAACATCAACACCTACAAAACAACTACACCTTCATCAACACCTACAAAAACAACTACACCTACATCAACACCTACAAAAACAACTATACCTACATCAAAAACCTACAAAAACTACACCTACATCAACACCTACAAAAACAACTACACCTTCATCAACACCTACAAAAACAACAACACCTACATCAACACCTACAACACCTACAAAAACAACTACACCTACAACATCAACACCTACAAAAACAACTACACCTACAACATCAACACCTACAAAAACAACTACACCTTCATCAACACCTACAAAAACAACTACACCTACATCAACACCTACAAAAACAACTATACCTACAACATCAACACCTACAAAAACAACTACACCTACATCAACACCTACAAAAACAACTATACCTACATCAACACCTACAAAGACAACTACACCTACAACATCAACACCTACAAAAACAACTACACCTACAACATCAACACCTATGGCTACAGCACCTACAAAAACAACACCTGCAGCTACAATGCATACAAAAACAACAACACCTACAACAACACCAACAACTACGACAACATCAACACCTACACCTACAAAAACAACTACACCTACAACATCAACACCTACGGCTACAACATCAACACCTACAGCTACAACACCTACAAAATCAACTACACCTACATCAACACCTAGAACACTTACAAAAACAACAGCACCTACAACATCAACACCTACACCACCTACAAAAACAACTACAGCTACAACACCACCTATAACAACAACACCTACAGCTACATCAACAATACCTACAGCTAAATCAACTTCTACAGCATCAACACCCACAGCTACAACACCACCTATAAAAACAACACCTCCAGCTACACCACCACCTATTACAACAGCACCTATAACAACATCAACACTTACAGCTACAACACCTACAAAAACAACATCTAAAAAAACAACAGTACCTACAACAAAAACAACTGTAAAAAAAAACAACAACACATACAGCTACAACAACACCTACAATAACAACAATTATAAAAACAACACCTACAGCTACAAGGACAACAAAACACCTACAAATAGAAAATCGCCTACAAAACAAAAGCGCCTACACCTACAACAACAGCAACATGTACAACTACACCACCTACAACTACAACACCACCACCAACAACAACTGTAACAACACCACCTGCAAAAACCACAAACATGTATGTCTACAACACCTACAACTACAAATAAAACAACCACACCTGCAACAACAACAACAGTGCCCATGGCTATATTTATCAATAGCCCCACCCCCTGGCCACTCCTTAACCACGCCCACAAAAAACCCTTAAACTGTCATATCATTGTTTCATAAATAAAAAAAACAGAACAATCTGGAAACTCTTGTGGTATCAGAGAAATAAAACACGTCTCTCTCTCGTTCTGTTCCTGGAACCGAATCAGCACCAGGTCCAAGCGCTCCTCTTTATTCCCTCTGCATCTGGCCGCCGCCGCCGTTCGTGGGAATGCGACTCTGAGAGATCTGTTACAAAGGAGGAAGTGTATTTGCACAACACCGGAGGCTCCGTGACTAAAAATACGACTAGTCTCCTAGGTGACTAAGCAAAGTTTTCTCTCTCTCTGAGGCACGAGCGCTTGACTTTAATTTCCCGAACGGCTCGCCTTTCTCAATCTCGGTGTCAAAATAAATAGAGCGCTCACACGGTCTTGCTCGAATTCTTTGTCCTCTTCCATTCTGGCTGCGGGGCTTTCGGCATTTTCAGATAACATATTTATAGTTTTATTGCTCATCATGGTGATGTTTTTTTTTTTTTTGTTGTTGTTCTTTTTTTTGTTCGAGTGTGGCAGTAACCATGGAAACGTGCAATTAAATGAGGGAGTGAAACAGAAGCCAGGGCTGTGTGTGTGTGTGTGTGTGTGTGTGTTCACTGGATGGAATCCGTTCACGCTCCACCTCACTCAGTAATGTGCTTTATGAATTTCAAAGCAAACATTTAGTGCAGCGTTTTTACCTTTTTTTTGGTCCTTTTTTTTTTTGACCTCCTCACAATAACCGTGCAGTGTTGTGTGTGTTTTGGAAGACAAATGTGTGAGACGAGTCAATGAAGGGATGGAGAAAAGACCAGACAGAAGGCTAGAAGGCTAAATATTTCATAAAGGTTGTTTATGATGGAGTTTGTATAATAGATGATGCATAATTGAACACAGATTTATTGCATCGTGCTACTTCCATATGAACAACGTTCCCTTTAAATTTCCCCGGAATTAAACCATTAAAAATTTACTATAACAAATCAAGCATACAATCACTTGTTTTCTTTCTTCCTTTTTATTTTATTTTAATTTACATTTAATTTAATTTGATTTTTATTTTATTTATTTACTTATTTTATTTTATTTTATTTTATTTACATAAGTTTATTGCATCGTGCCGCTTCCATATGAACAACATTCCCTTTAAATTTCCCCGGAATTAAACCATTAAAAATTTACTATAACAAATCAAGCATACAATCACTTGTTTTCTTTCTTCCTTTTTATTTTATTTTATTTTATTTTACTTTAATTTACATTTAATTTAATTTAATTTGATTTTTATTTTATTTATTTACTTATTTTATTTTATTTTATTTTATTTACATAAGTTTATTGCATCGTGCTGCTTTCATATGAACAACGTTCCCTTTAAATTTCCCCGGAATTAAACCATGAAAAATTTACTAATTTACAAATCATAACAAAGCATACCATCACTTTCTTTCTTCCTTATTATTTTATTTAAATTTATTTTACTTCAATTTTTATTTTATTTATTTACTTTTTTTTTTTTTAATTTTATTTTATTTTCATTTTGGAAATTCTCCTGGCTTTACGTTAAAGGTGCAATATGTGATTTTAGCTTGTTGCTAATTCCCTGTTTGTGATTTACCAAAAACACAGTGGATGGAGAGCGAAGGTCGCGAGCTGCTTGTTGCCGGTGACAATCGTCAAAACTCAGCTTTACGACCATTTTCCTTTGTTTTGAATTCGTTTGCAAATCATGGATGACAATTTTACTGTTGCTTTTCTGCTACACAGAGTGACGGATGTATCTGAGCAAAGCAAAAACAAAATGTTTAATCACATGATCCGTTCAGTTCGATGCTCTAGTCGCCAACATCGTACCCGATGTTAGCTATACATGTCACGAATGTTAGCTAACTCGAGCTTAAAACATCGTCCGTTTACCGCGACAGGAAGAAAACAAAAGATCGACATCATGTGAAATGAGAAAAAGGGCGGAGCTTCAAAGCAGCATCAATAACATCACATCTCACGTAAGTCTTCTCAAAATGGAGATCAAATGGAGGGGGCGTGTCTCTGTGTGGTCACCTGATCGCTGATTGGCTAAGTGAAATCTACAGAGAAAGAAATCAGTGACACATCTTTTCTTTTTTTTTCTTTCTAAACTTTTCAGTTCTATCACTATAGTCATTTCTATTTCTCTTCCTCCTTCCGTTCACTCCTTCACTCCTTCTTCTTTATCCATAATCCTCCACTTCTGTCTTTACATCTCACTCATCCATTATGTCTCTCTTTGTCTCTGTCTATTCCTTCGTTCTTTGTTCTTTCACTTTTTCACGTCTCTCATTGTCTGTCTATCTCTGTACCTTGTACTAATCCCCAATCCCTCCCTCCCTCCCTCCCTCTCTCTCTCCCTTTTTCTCTCATACATGATTCTCTGTCTGTTTTTCTTTCATTCATCTATTGTTTCTCTCTCTCTCTACTTGTTCTTTCTTTCTTTCTTTCTTTCTTTTTGTATGTATTTGTATGTTCTGCTCTCTCTGTCTCTCTCTCTCTCTCATACACACACACACACACACAGTATCTCAGCCATTCTCTCTCTTTTTCCTTTTTCTCTCATTAATACTCGCTTTCTCACTGTATCCCAAGTCTCTCTCTCTCTCTCTCTCTCTCACACACACACACACACATTTTTCCTCTCTTGCTTTATCTCTCATTAATTACATTTCTCACTCTATCCCAATCCTCTTTCTTCCCTCATTTCTCTCTCTCTCTCTCTCTCTCTCTCTCTCTCTCACACACACACACACACACATCCTCCTTCTTCACTCTCTCTCACTCACCCATTGACTCTCTCTCTTTTCCCTCATGCACTCTCTGTCTGGTGTTCTACCTCTCGTGTATCTTTCCTTAACCGTTCTCTCTCACTCCATCTCTGCCTGCTTGATCCTCTCCATTTCTCTTCCTCTCGTTCTGTTCGCCCCCTCATTCTCTCTATTCGTTTGCCCTTTTCACCCCCTCTCTCTGACCTATTCGCTTTTTTTCTCTGGTTCCGTCTCCCTCGCTGTCTTCACCCTCTATCTTTCTCTCACTATCTCTTTCTTTCTTTCTTTCTTTCTTTCTTTCTTTCTTTCTTTCTTTCCATTTCCATTTCCATTTCCATTTCATTTCTCTCTTGTTTTTATTGGTCTCTCTCTCTCTTTAACTGTCTTTCTCTTCATCTGATTTGTAAGGCTGTCAGAATTTCTCTCTCTCTCTTTCTCTCTCTCTGGGAAATGACTGCTTTACTGTGCTCTAATGATCCAGCAACACCTCCAACACGGCAGCTCGGAGATCAGCGAATCCCCTGCCGGCTTTTTTTCATTAGAGACACGGACGAGAAACACACGGAGAGATTGAAGCTTTTTCTCCGTTCCCGAGCGAACGCGACTCCCGCTTTATCGATTCGGCTATAAACACGCGAGCGCTAATGTGCTGCAGGATGCCATTTTGATAGATGAAGCTTTATATAAGCTTCGCTCGGGAACTCTGTACAAACTCCGCACTTGCCGGAGAAGTGAAGGGTGATCTGGGACCAGATCAGACTTAGAAAACCTTAAAAGGGATGATGTTTAGCCTGATAATATCCGGTCGGCTGAGTGGTGAGGAACTCGGAGAAATCGGTCCAGAGAAGGACTTTGCGCAGTGTGTGTCTGTATCATCATCAAAATCAGACGATGGCGGTCATGTGACCTGGTTGAAGCCCATTAGGCGTATTAAGTTTATCACCATAACCAGTGCAGTTCAATGCAACTCAAAATCAATCTGCGATATTTGAAGGAGATAAAAATCTTACAGAATTTCTGCAGATTTTTAGCAGATTTGAGTGGAAACGTGTCAGCTAAAACCCTTTTCCATTCACGTGTCAGCATGAGTAAAGCTCTCATAGGCAGTAATTACATATGTCTTTATTAGGAGGAGTTTAAAAGAAGAATCCTGTGTTTGCCAATGCTAAAAAATTTTGCAGGAAAATTTTATTTTTTTGCCGCACACACAATGAAAAATAATCCTGAAGGGACTGAGCTCCTGACATTTCATATAAAAAAAAATCCCCAAATGGCTCAAGAGTTTGTCCCAGATTTGTTGCAAGATTCAGTTTTCCCACATCTCCTTCCATCGTCAGTTAGTTGTCGAGGAAACGCAAGCACCTCTGTGGCTCCCGGCATCAGGAAGACTGGAAAAATCAGGAAGATCCACGGGCAGCCGAATGGAGGACGACGGACGAGTAATAAATGAAAACAATAAGCTGAAGACGAGAAAGCAAACAAGCAGCCGGTGATGAGATTAAAATGAGCTAATGGGCTGCTAGGCCACTTCAGAGTCACATTCCTCATCCCATTTGAATATATATTGAGTTTCCGTCTTCCCTCTAATCTCTCTATTGACTCGTTTTTGTCACAATGGGAAGGCGTCGCCTTGTAATAATGAAGGTTATTATAACCACCGGGTCAATCTGGTCATTTGGCGGTGCTTCCTGTTTGGGTGGAGGCGAGTAATTAGGGGAGAGCCGGATAAACATGCCGAGGAACAATTGGCTCAGGCTGGGAGCGCTGTCGTCGTCGTCACTCTTTATCCAGACCTTCTGGTGGATTTAAAATGTTTACGGTGACTTCCTGTCTCTGTCTGAAAATCTGATTCCGGTAATCTGAGACGAGTTTATTAACAATGGTCAAGTTATACTGTTACACCATTCCACTGTTACACATTCTCACACTTACACCATTATACCCTTATACTGTTACACACTCACACCATTACACTGTCTCACTGTTACACTGTCTCACTGTTACACACTAACACCATTACACTGTCTCACTGTTACACACTCACACCATTACACTGTCTCACTGTTACACACTCACACCATTACACTGTCTCACTGTTACACACTCACACCATTACACTGTCTCACTGTTACACACTCACACCATTACACTGTCTCACTGTTACACACTCACACCATTACACTGTCTCACTGTTACACACTCACACCATTACACTGTCTCACTGTTACACTGTCTCACTGTTACACACTCACACCATTACACTGTCTCACTGTTACACACTCACACCATTACACTGTCTCACTGTTACACACTCACACCATTACACTGTCTCACTGTTACACACTCACACCATTACACTGTCTCACTGTTACACACTCACACCATTACACTGTCTCACTGTTACACTGTCTCACTGTTACACACTCACACCATTACACTGTCTCACTGTTACACACTCACACCATTACACTGTCTCACTGTTACACACTCACACCATTACAATGTCTCACTGTTACACACTCACACCATTACACTGTCTCACTGTTACACACTCACACCATTACAATGTCTCACTGTTACACTGTCTCACTGTTACACACTCACACCATTACACTGTCTCACTGTTACACACTCACACCATTACACTGTCTCACTGTTACACACTCACACCATTACACTGTCTCACTGTTACACACTCACACCATTACAATGTCTCACTGTTACACTGTCTCACTGTTACACACTCACACCATTACACTGTCTCACTGTTACACTGTCTCACTGTTACACACTCACACCATTACACTGTCTCACTGTTACACACTCACACCATTACACTGTCTCACTGTTACACACTCACACCATTACACTGTCTCACTGTTACACTGTCTCACTGTTACACACTCACACCATTACACTGTCTCACTGTTACACACTCACACCATTACACTGTCTCACTGTTACACACTCACATCATTACACTGTCTCACTGTTACACTGTCTCACTGTTACACACTCACACCATTACACTGTCTCACTGTTACACACTCACACCATTACAATGTCTCACTGTTACACACTCACACCATTACACTGTCTCACTGTTACACTGTCTCACTGTTACACACTCACACCATTACACTGTCTCACTGTTACACACTCACACCATTACAATGTCTCACTGTTACACACTCACACCATTACACTGTCTCACTGTTACACACTCACACCATTACACTGTCTCACTGTTACACTGTCTCACTGTTACACACTCACACCATTACACTGTCTCACTGTTACACACTCACACCATTACACTGTCTCACTGTTACACACTCACACCATTACACTGTCTCACTGTTACACACTCACACCATTACAATGTCTCACTGTTACACTGTCTCACTGTTACACACTCACACCATTACACTGTCTCACTGTTACACTGTCTCACTGTTACACACTCACACCATTACACTGTCTCACTGTTACACACTCACACCATTACACTGTCTCACTGTTACACACTCACATCATTACACTGTCTCACTGTTACACTGTCTCACTGTTACACACTCACACCATTACACTGTCTCACTGTTACACACTCACACCATTACACTGTCTCACTGTTACACACTCACACCATTACACTGTCTCACTGTTACACTGTCTCACTGTTACACACTCACACCATTACACTGTCTCACTGTTACACACTCACACCATTACACTGTCTCACTGTTACACACTCACATCATTACACTGTCTCACTGTTACACTGTCTCACTGTTACACACTCACACCATTACACTGTCTCACTGTTACACACTCACACCATTACACTGTCTCACTGTTACACACTCACACCATTACAATGTCTCACTGTTACACTGTCTCACTGTTACACTGTCTCACTGTTACACTGTCTCACTGTTACACACTCACACCATTACACTGTCTCACTGTTACACACTCACACCATTACACTGTCTCACTGTTACACACTCACACCATTACACTGTCTCACTGTTACACTGTCTCACTGTTACACACTCACACCATTACACTGTCTCACTGTTACACACTCACACCATTACACTGTCTCACTGTTACACACTCACACCATTACACTGTCTCACTGTTACACTGTCTCACTGTTACACACTCACACCATTACACTGTCTCACTGTTACACACTCACACCATTACACTGTCTCACTGTTACACACTCACACCATTACACTGTCTCACTGTTACACACTCACATCATTACACTGTCTCACTGTTACACACACACCATTACACTGTCTCACTGTTACACACTCACACCATTACAATGTCTCACTGTTACACTGTCTCACTGTTACACACTCACACCATTACACTGTCTCACTGTTACACACTCACACCATTACACTGTCTCACTGTTACACACTCACACCATTACACTGTCTCACTGTTACACTGTCTCACTGTTACACACTCACACCATTACACTGTCTCACTGTTACACACTCACACCATTACACTGTCTCACTGTTACACACTCACACCATTACACTGTCTCACTGTTACACACTCACACCATTACACTGTCTCACTGTTACACACTCACACCGTTTCACTGTCTCACTGTTACACACTCACACCGTTACACTGTCTCACTGTTACACAGCCACATCATTACACTGTCTCACTGTTACACACTCACACCATTACACTGTCTCACTGTTACACACTCACACCATTACACTGTCTCACTGTTACACTGTCTCACTGTTACACACTCACACCATTACACTGTCTCACTGTTACACACTCACACCGTTACACTGTCTCACTGTTACACACTCACACCATTACACTGTCTCACTGTTACACTGTCTCACTGTTACACACTCACACCATTACACTGTCTCACTGTTACACACTCACACCATTACACTGTCTCACTGTTACACACTCACATCATTACACTGTCTCACTGTTACACTGTCTCACTGTTACACACTCACATCATTACACTGTCAAACTGTTACACACTCACACCATTACACTGTCTCACTGTTACACTGTCTCACTGTTACACACTCACACCATTACACTGTCTCACTGTTACACACTCACACCATTACACTGTCTCACTGTTACACACTCACACCATTACACTGTCTCACTGTTACACACTCACACCATTACACTGTCTCACTGTTACACTGTCTCACTGTTACACACTCACACCATTACACTGTCTCACTGTTACACACTCACACCATTACACTGTCTCACTGTTACACACTCACACCATTACACTGTCTCACTGTTACACTGTCTCACTGTTACACACTCACACCATTAGACTGTCTCACTGTTACACACTCACACCATTACACTGTCTCACTGTTACACACTCACACCGTTTCACTGTCTCACTGTTACACACTCACACCGTTACACTGTCTCACTGTTACACAGCCACATCATTACACTGTCTCACTGTTACACACTCACACCATTACACTGTCTCACTGTTACACACTCACACCATTACACTGTCTCACTGTTACACTGTCTCACTGTTACACACTCACACCATTACACTGTCTCACTGTTACACACTCACATCATTACACTGTCTCACTGTTACACACTAACACCGTTACACTGTCTCACTGTTACACACTCACACCATTACACTGTCTCACTGTTACACTGTCTCACTGTTACACACTCACACCATTACACTGTCTCACTGTTACACTGTCTCACTGTTACACACTCACACCATTACACTGTCTCACTGTTACACACTCACATCATTACACTGTCTCACTGTTACACACTCACATCATTACACTGTCTCACTGTTACACACTCACACCGTTTCACTGTCTCACTGTTACACACTCACACCATTACACTGTCTCACTGTTACACACTCACACCATTACACTGTCTCACTGTTACACACTCACACCGTTACACTGTCTCACTGTTACACACTCACACCATTACACTGTCTCACTGTTACACACTCACACCATTACACTGTCTCACTGTTACACTGTCTCACTGTTACACACTCACACCATTACACTGTCTCACTGTTACACACTCACATCATTACACTGTCTCACTGTTACACACTCACACCGTTTCACTGTCTCACTGTTACACACTCACACCGTTACACTGTCTCACTGTTACACAGCCACATCATTACACTGTCTCACTGTTACACTGTCTCACTGTTACACACTCACACCATTACACTGTCTCACTGTTACACACTCACACCATTACACTGTCTCACTGTTACACACTCACACCATTACACTGTCTCACTGTTACACACTCACACCATTACACTGTCTCACTGTTACACACTCACACCATTACAATGTCTCACTGTTACACTGTCTCACTGTTACACACTCACACCATTACACTTTCTCACTGTTACACACTCACACCATTACACTCTCACTGTTACACACTCACACCATTACACTGTCTCACTGTTACACACTCACACCATTACAATGTCTCACTGTTACACAATCACACCATTACACTGTCTCACTGTTACACTGTCTCACTGTTACACACTCACACCATTACACTGTCTCACTGTTACACACTCACACCATTACACTGTCTCACTGTTACACACTCACATCATTACACTGTCTCACTGTTACACACTCACACCGTTACACTGTCTCACTGTTACACACTCACACCATTACAATGTCTCACTGTTACACTGTCTCACTGTTACACACTCACACCATTACACTGTCTCACTGTTACACACTCACACCATTACACTGTCTCACTGTTACACTGTCTCACTGTTACACACTCACACCATTACACTGTCTCACTGTTACACACTCACACCATTACACTGTCTCACTGTTACACTGTCTCACTGTTACACACTCACATCATTACACTGTCTCACTGTTACACACTCACACCGTTTCACTGTCTCACTGTTACACACTCACACCATTACACTGTCTCACTGTTACACACTCACACCATTACACTGTCTCACTGTTACACACTCACACCATTACACTGTCTCACTGTTACACTGTCTCACTGTTACACACTCACACCATTACACTGTCTCACTGTTACACACTCACACCATTACACTGTCTCACTGTTACACTGTCTCACTGTTACACACTCACACCGTTACACTGTCTCACTGTTACACACTCACACCGTTTCACTGTCTCACTGTTACACACTCACACCATTACACTGTCTCACTGTTACACACTCACACCATTACACTGTCTCACTGTTACACTGTCTCACTGTTACACACTCACACCATTACACTGTCTCACTGTTACACACTCACATCATTACACTGTCTCACTGTTACACACTCACACCATTACACTGTCTCACTGTTACACACTCACACCATTACACTGTCTCACTGTTACACAATCACACCATTACACTGTCTCACTGTTACACAATCACACCATTACACTGTCTCACTGTTACACTGTCTCACTGTTACACACTCACACCATTACACTGTCTCACTGTTACACACTCACATCATTACACTGTCTCACTGTTACACTGTCTCACTGTTACACACTCACACCATTACACTGTCTCACTGTTACACAATCACACCATTACACTGTCTCACTGTTACACTGTCTCACTGTTACACACTCACACCATTACACTGTCTCACTGTTACACTATCTCACTGTTACACACTCACACCATTACACTGTCTCACTGTTACACACTCACATCATTACACTGTCTCACTGTTACACTGCCTCACTGTTACACACTCACACCATTACACTGTCTCACTGTTACACAATCACACCATTACACTGTCTCACTGTTACACTGTCTCACTGTTACACAGCCACATCATTACACTGTCTCACTGTTACACTGTCTCACTGTTACACACTCACATCATTACACTGTCTCACTGTTACACACTCACATCATTACACTGTCTCACTGTTACACACTCACACCATTACACTGTCTCACTGTTACACTGTCTCACTGTTACACACTCACACCATTACACTGTCTCACTGTTACACACTCACACCATTACACTGTCTCACTGTTACACACTCACACCATTACACTGTCTCACTGTTACACACTCACACCATTACACTGTCTCACTGTTACACACTCACACCATTACACTGTCTCACTGTTACACACTCACACCATTACACTGTCTCACTGTTACACACTCACACCATTACACTGTCTCACTGTTACACTGTCTCACTGTTACACACTCACACCATTACACTGTCTCACTGTTACACACTCACACCATTACACTGTCTCACTGTTACACTGTCTCACTGTTACACACTCACACCATTACACTGTCTCACTGTTACACACTCACACCATTACACTGTCTCACTGTTACACACTCACACCATTACACTGTCTCACTGTTACACTGTCTCACTGTTACACACTCACATCATTACACTGTCTCACTGTTACACACTCACATCATTACACTGTCTCACTGTTACACTGTCTCACTGTTACACACTCACACCATTACACTGTCTCACTGTTACACTGTCTCACTGTTACACACTCACACCATTACACTGTCTCACTGTTACACTGTCTCACTGTTACACACTCACACCGTTTCACTGTCTCACTGTTACACACTCACACCGTTACACTGTCTCACTGTTACACACTCACACCGTTTCACTGTCTCACTGTTACACACTCACATCATTACACTGTCTCACTGTTACACTGTCTCACTGTTACACACTCACACCATTACACTGTCTCACTGTTACACTGTCTCACTGTTACACAGTCACATCATTACACTGTCTCACTGTTACACTGTCTCACTGTTACACACTCACATCATTACACTGTCTCACTGTTACACACTCACATCATTACACTGTCTCACTGTTACACACTCACACCGTTACACTGTCTCACTGTTACACACTCACACCGTTACACTGTCTCACTGTTACACACTCACATCATTACACTGTCTCACTGTTACACTGTCTCACTGTTACACACTCACATCATTACACTGTCTCACTGTTACACTGTCTCACTGTTACACACTCACACCGTTTCACTGTCTCACTGTTACACACTCACATCATTACACTGTCTCACTGTTACACACTCACACCATTACACTGTCTCACTGTTACACACTCACACCGTTACACTGTCTCACTGTTACACAGTCACATCATTACACTGTCTCACTGTTACACACTCACATCATTACACTGTCTCACTGTTACACACTCACATCATTACACTGTCTCACTGTTACACTGTCTCACTGTTACACAGTCACATCATTACACTGTCTCACTGTTACACACTCACATCATTACACTGTCTCACTGTTACACACTCACACCGTTACACTGTCTCACTGTTACACACTCACACCGTTACACTGTCTCACTGTTACACACTCACATCATTACACTGTCTCACTGTTACACACTCACATCATTACACTGTCTCACTGTTACACACTCACACCGTTTCACTGTCTCACTGTTACACACTCACACCATTACACTGTCTCACTGTTACACTGTCTCACTGTTACACACTCACATCATTACATTGTCTCACTGTTACACACTCACACCATTACACTGTCTCACTGTTACACTGTTACACACTCACATCATTACACTGTCTCACTGTTACACACTCACACCATTACACTGTCTCACTGTTACACACTCACACCATTACACTGTCTCACTGTTACACTGTCTCACTGTTACACACTCACACCATTACACTGTCTCACTGTTACACACTCACACCATTACACTGTCTCACTGTTACACTGTCTCACTGTTACACACTCACACCATTACACTGTCTCACTGTTACACACTCACACCATTACACTGTCTCACTGTTACACTGTCTCACTGTTACACTGTCTCACTGTTACACACTCACACCATTACACTGTCTCACTGTTACACACTCACACCATTACACTGTCTCACTGTTACACACTCACACCATTACACTGTCTCACTGTTACACTGTCTCACTGTTACACTGTCTCACTGTTACACACTCACACCATTACACTGTCTCACTGTTACACTGTCTCACTGTTACACTGTCTCACTGTTACACACTCACACCATTACACTGTCTCACTGTTACACACTCACACCATTACACTGTCTCACTGTTACACTGTCTCACTGTTACACACTCACACCATTACACTGTCTCACTGTTACACACTCACATCATTACACTGTCAAACTGTTACACACTCACACCATTACACTGTCTCACTGTTACACTGTCTCACTGTTACACACTCACACCATTACACTGTCTCACTGTTACACTGTCTCACTGTTACACACTCACACCGTTACACTGTCTCACTGTTACACACTCACACCGTTACACTGTCTCACTGTTACACACTCACATCATTACACTGTCTCACTGTTACACACTCACACCGTTTCACTGTCTCACTGTTACACACTCACACCATTACACTGTCTCACTGTTACACACTCACATCATTACACTGTCTCACTGTTACACACTCACACCATTACACTGTCTCACTGTTACACACTCACACCATTACACTGTCTCACTGTTACACACTCACACCATTACACTGTCTCACTGTTACACTGTCTCACTGTTACACACTCACACCATTACACTGTCTCACTGTTACACACTCACACCATTACACTGTCTCACTGTTACACTGTCTCACTGTTACACACTCACACCATTACACTGTCTCACTGTTACACACTCACACCATTACACTGTCTCACTGTTACACACTCACACCATTACACTGTCTCACTGTTACACTGTCTCACTGTTACACACTCACACCGTTACACTGTCTCACTGTTACACACTCACATCATTACACTGTCTCACTGTTACACTGTCTCACTGTTACACACTCACATCATTACACTGTCTCACTGTTACACACTCACACCATTACACTGTCTCACTGTTACACACTCACACCGTTACACTGTCTCACTGTTACACACTCACACCATTACAATGTCTCACTGTTACACACTCACACCATTACACTGTCTCACTGTTACACACTCACACCATTACACTGTCTCACTGTTACACTGTCTCACTGTTACACACTCACACCATTACACTGTCTCACTGTTACACTGTCTCACTGTTACACACTCACACCATTACACTGTCTCACTGTTACACACTCACACCATTACACTGTCTCACTGTTACACTGTCTCACTGTTACACACTCACACCATTACACTGTCTCACTGTTACACACTCACACCATTACACTGTCTCACTGTTACACTGTCTCACTGTTACACACTCACACCATTACACTGTCTCACTGTTACACACTCACATCATTACACTGTCTCACTGTTACACACTCACACCATTACACTGTCTCACTGTTACACACTCACACCATTACACTGTCTCACTGTTACACACTCACATCATTACACTGTCTCACTGTTACACACTCACATCATTACACTGTCTCACTGTTACACACTCACACTGTTACACTGTCTCACTGTTACACACTCACACCATTACACTGTCTCACTGTTACACACTCACATCATTACACTGTCTCACTGTTACACACTCACACTGTTACACTGTCTCACTGTTACACACTCACACTGTTACACTGTCTCACTGTTACACACTCACACTGTTACACTGTCTCACTGTTACACACTCACACTGTTACACTGTCTCACTGTTACACACTCACACTGTTACACTGTCTCACTGTTACACACTCACACCATTACACTGTCTCACTGTTACACACTCACATCATTACACTGTCTCACTGTTACACACTCACATCATTACACTGTCTCACTGTTACACACTCACATCATTACACTGTCTCACTGTTACACACTCACATCATTACACTGTCTCACTGTTACACACTCACATCATTACACTGTCTCACTGTTACACACTCACACTGTTACACTGTCTCACTGTTACACTGTCTCACTGTTACACACTCACATCATTACACTGTCTCACTGTTACACACTCACATCATTACACTGTCTCACTGTTACACACTCACACCATTACACTGTCTCACTGTTACACACTCACACCTTTACACTGTTATACTGTTACACTGTCTCACTGTTATACACTGTTATACTGCCTCACTATTATATTGTTGCACCTTCACACCGTTACACTGTCTCACTGTTACACACTCACACTGTTACACTCTCTCACTGTTACACTGTCTCACTGTTACACACTCACACCATTACACTGTCTCACTGTTACACACTCACATCACTACACTCTCTCACTGTTACACTGTCTCACTGTTACACGCTCACACCATTACACTGTCTCACTGTTACACTGTCTCACTGTTACACACTCACACCATTACACTGTCTCACTGTTACACGCTCACATCACTACACTCTCTCACTGTTACACACTCACACCTTTACACTATTATACTGTTACACTGTCTCACTGTTATACACTGTTATACTGCCTCACTATTATATTTTTGCAACTTCACACCGTTACACTGTCTCACTGTTATACCTTCTCACCATTATACTGTTAAACCATTACACTGTTACGCCTTCACACTGTTACTCTGTTACACCTTCTCACTGTTATACTGTCTAATTGCTACACTGTCTCACTGTTACACCATTATACTGTTACACCGTCACACTGTCTAATTGTTACACTGTTACACCTTCACACTGTTACAATTTTACAGTGTTACACCTTGACGCCATTACACTGTCTCACTGTTACACCATTATACTGTTACACCTTCACACCGTTACACTATTACGCTGTCCCTTTCTTTCTCTATCTTTCTTAACCACTCTTTCTTACAGTAAACATTATGGAACATTAACACACTCACTCGTTCACTCACCCTCCTCTCCTTCACTGACTTAATAATACAAAAAACCCTATAAAACTAGAGACTCCTTCCATAAACGATGAAAACTGTCTCCTTATAGAAAATCCACAGCGCTGCTCTTATAGCAGGTTCGTGAGTCAGGTTCTTCTGACCAATCAGAACGGAGCATGGAGAACTCTGAGGTATAACAGCATGCTCATCTACAGCCCCAGGTTTAGGGAGTCTAACTCACGTCCCCATGGCAGCTCCTCTGCACTGGTAAGCGTGCGAGAGCGAGAGCTTGGGGATGTGTAATTGTCAGCCATCATGTTGCATCATTTGCACCAGAAAGCGATTAGGAGTGTGTGAAGCAGGTGAGCATCAGTCTGGCAGACACACAGCCATGTCTTGTGTAAAAAATGAGAAAGGAATAATCCCGTTAGTGGGCACAGAGATGACACGCTGCAGACAAATGACACGTCGCCGCTTTTCATTCGGCTAAAACGTGAAAGCTGCACACGCCAGAGCCACAGCAAGACCCGGCCATTACTGAGATTGTGCTGCAGCTTCATACATAACCATAAATCTCCCAGAGACACTGGTCTAATTCACTCTCCTCCTCTTCCTCTTCTTCTCTGCTCACACGTACATGTCATGTGGTAACACTCAGGACCCCACAAACCCTACAGTCTCACACACACACACACACTCTGACTTACACACATATTCAATCACACCAACAATCACACACATACAGACTTATTCACATACACAATCATTTACACTGACACTCACACACACACACTCATTCACATTGACACACACACTTACACACACACATACACACACTCATTCACACCGACACTTACACACACACACACTCATTCACACCAACACTCATACACACTCGCTCACAAACACACCGACACTTACACACACACACTCATTCACGCAATCATACCCACACACACACTCATTTACATTGATACTCACAAACACACACACACACACACTCTCATTCACACAATCACACCCCCACACACACTCATTCACACTGACACTCACTCACTCACACACACTCATTCACAACGACACTCACACGCTCATTCACACCGACACACACACACACACATATTCATACAGACACTCACACACACACACATGCTCATTCACACACTCATTCACACCGACACTCACACACACACACACACACATATTCACAGACACTCACACACACACACACACACACTCATTTACACCCACACTCACACGCACACACTTATTCACACACTCATTCACACTGACACTCACTCACTCACACACACACGCTCATTCACACCGACACACACACACACATATTCATACAGACACTCACACACACACACATGCTCATTCACACACTCATTCACACCGACACTCACACACACACACACACACACATATTCACACAGACACTCACACACACACACACTCATTTACACCCACACTCACACACTTATTCACACACTCATTCACACTGACACTCACTCACTCACACACACACACTCATTCACAACGACACTCACACGCTCATTCACACTGACACACACACACATATTCACACAGACACACACACACGCTCATTCACACACTCATTCACACCGACACTCACACACACACACACACACACACACACATATTCACACAGACACTCACACACACACACACACACTCATTTACACCCACACTCACACACACGCACACACTTATTCACACACTCATTCACACTGACACACACTCATTCACAACGACACTCACACGCTCATTCACACTGACACACACACACATATTCACACAGACACACACACACGCTCATTCACACACTCATTCACACCGACACTCACACACACACACACACATATTCACACAGACACTCACACACACACACACACTCATTTACACCCACACTCACACACACGCACACACTTATTCACACACTCATTCACACTGATACATGTACGCGCACACACACACAAACAAGTGATCAAACAAACAAACAAATAGACTTGATTCATGACTCTTATGCTAAACAAACAATGAGCTAACTAACTAACTAACAATGTTTAAAGGTTCTGTATTTATGATCACTGTCACGCATCTGCTCAGTGCTTCACCACAATCAGGTGTGGACTCTGAGAAGTATCTAAGAACTAAAATTCTATTCTATAATTCTAATAATAACTAGAATTAAGCGGTGAGTCTGAGCGAGGACGACCCCTACCTTTCCTTTAAACCAGCGTGGAAAAAAAACCCTCTCCTAATAAACACGGGCCGGCGTTAAGAAATTGGAACGTCAGGACAGGACGGAATTATATTAAAACACGGTGTCTCGCGGCACTTCAGGAGCAGCGGGGATGTAGTTACACAGAGGTCACTGATGACAAGTCCTTTACCGCCTGGGCTGCTGCTAACCCAATTTATGTAGACTGTCACCAGGACTGTACCGCAGCGCTGGCTGGATATAGCGCTGATCTGCACCGCGCTGACGTTACCGAGGAGGAAAAAAACATACCTTCTTGACACGCTCTTGTCAGGTGTCGTGGCTGCGGATGACTAAAACCTTTCTCCGCTTAGGTGGTGGTGGAGCAGAGGTTGAAATCGACATGAAGGAAGTCAAAAAGTGACGAAGGAGAGACAAGCTTCCACATAAATACGCGTTAAAGTCGTTTAACACTGTTGTTCATGACGTTGTAGCTGTATACAGTGTTGTTGTTTTTTCAGCTGCTCCCTGTTGGGGGTCGCCACAGAGGATCGTTTGGTCCACGTGTTTTGATTTGACACAGGTTTTACGCCGGATGTCATTCCTGATGAAACCCTCCCATTTAATCCATGCTTGGGACCGGCACTGACAGCTAACTCTTCAGCGGCTAAGAGTTAGAGTTCGAGTTCAGTGGTTGGGTTAGCGCCCTGACCGGGAACTGAACCCGGGCCTCGGCAATGAGAGCACGGGATCCTGCCACTGGACCACCAGGAGGCTCTATCTGTATTCAGTGTAATTAGAGTATTGTTTTCTTGCATTGTTCGAGCCGATTGCCTTACAGCGTAATCGCTAAAAATCAGGCCTGAAATGGTGACAGCAGCCATTTTACTGAGAAAGGTGCAGCAGATCGCGAAAGCAAGCGTCGAAAATGTTCGATCAGTTCATTAGGGAGTGGAGTTGTTCAGAATGACTGGAAACGAGGAGGAAATCGAGGCAAAGGAGATGTTTAGTTGCTAAAGAAAGAACACTCAGAGCCGATCAGGGAGAATTATCAAACAATGAATGTGGCCGCGTGAAGGGGTCACGTGATTCTGACAGGGCTGATGGGTAACATGGCAGAAAAGCAGCACGTGAATGGGGTGAGTTACATGTGCTACACTTTTAGGTGTAAATTAAAGAGAGAGAGATAACTCACCCAGAAGTTGTTTCAGGACTAACATGTACGTTTGTATCAATCAATCAATCAATCAATCAATCAATCAGCGCGACTTCATTACCTCTGATTCTTATTACTCGCATTAGAAACGTCCTGTGAATGAGTGTCCGTTGGAGCCTCGCGCCCAAAAAACTCGAAGTATGTTGTTTGTGGTAGTGTTGAGGGGGGAGGCGTGGCGAGTGAGGCGTAATGGCGCGCGCACTCCAGAGTGACACACGCGCTCATTTGCATCGGCGGCACGTGGCTACGCACCGGCGACCGCCCGCCCGCTCGCGCCTCTCTCTCTCTCTCTCTTTTATTTCTATCGTTCACTCTCCATCGACGCGCGCGCGAGAATCCGCGTTCACCTCCGAGAATCCGCAGCCTCCAAGAAAAAGACCAGGGAGCCACTTTCTGCTCCTCGCGCCTTTTTTTTTAATTTACCCCTTCCCGGTTTGCCCCCCCACATACCCCCTCCAACCCCAACCCGTACCCCATTACCGCCAGCACGCTTACTACTTCCCGTTAACCCCCCCTTACCCGCACCCCCCCCGCCTCGACGGCCATGAAATCTTGGCAGCTGATGGCAGTGGCGGGAGATGCCCTTCAGGTAAGACACGCGCGGGGAGAGAGAACACGAGCGCGCTCGCGCATAAGAGAGGAAGAGCAGGAGGAGGAAGAGCAGGAGGAGAAGGGATGTGCACGCGAGCGCGGCGGGGACGCATTCCGGTGCGACGCCGTTAAATAAAAAAAGAGGAAGAAAAAAAATAAGAAAAGAAAGAAAAGAAAAGAAAAGAAAAGAAAACACGCTCCGCGCGCTTCCTTTCTTTTCCCCCCACCGGAGGTCAGTGATCGGTGTTTTGCGATTCGCGAGAGGCTCGCGAGTTGGTTTTGTGCACACTTGGCTCGCATGGCATGGGTCCCAAAGGCGCGCGCATGCTTTATTTATTGCTGTGTGTTTGCTAAGAGAGAGAGAAAACACTCCGCACAAGATGATGCACAGATGATGCGTTTGTGTTTTTATTCTAAAGTTGCATATGTGTATATATTTTCCCGAACTTCTCCTACAAGCATCGGCTTTCTAGAGACTTGGATATGATGCATTTGGAGCACTTTGCTATTTATTTATTTATTGCATAAATTGAGGTGCATTTATTTTGTGTGTATATGTCCGGGCGCGTGCGTGCGCGTGAGTTTAAGTGCATCTGCACTGGCATTAAGATAATGATTAATGCAGCAGCTCCTCCTGGGAAAAACAGGCGAAAGAGTTTCCAGTTAGCATTGTCCACGCTTAGCATTGTCCACGCTTAGCTTTGTCGGCAGGACACGCGTGCACGTGCATGCTTCAGTGCTTCACGATTTATTGCAGAAAAATAATTGCACAGGATGATGCACAGGACACGTCTGGGTTTGTTGCGTGTTTTTTTTATCTTGAAGTTTGCGACTTGTGCAGCAGTGATCACTTTAATGTCTACTTTTTTTGCACACTGAAGTTTGTGAAGCTTTTATTCTTTTTGCTTTGAGTTGCTGTGTGTGTAGATCTGATATCAGGTATGTTAGTGTGGAAACTCACACACACACAAACACACACACACACACACACACACAGAGAGAGAGAGAGAGAGAGAGAGAGAGAGAGAGAGAGAAAGAGAAGCCGAATTAAAGCTTCATGTGTGTGGATGATGCTGAACTGTTTGACCTGAAGCTGCATGATCATGATGATGATGATGAGGAGGAGGAGGAGGATAGTGATTATGATGATGATGAGGAGGAGGATGATGGTGATGATGATGAGGAGGAGGAGGATGGTGATTATGATAAGGATTATGATAAGGATTATGATGAGGATGATTATGATGCTGCTGATAATGAAGATGATGCTGAACTCATTTGACCTGAAGCTGCATGATGAGGATGATGATGATTATGATAATGAAAATGATGAGGATGATGATGAGGAGGAGGATGATGATGGTGATGAGGTGGAGGAGAAGGAGGAGAAGGATGATGATGGTGATGAGGAGGAGGAGAAGGGTGATAAGGATGATGATGATGACGATGATGATTATGAAAAGGATGAGGATGATGATGAGGAGGATGAGGATGATTATGATAAGGAGAAGGGGGGAGGTGGAGGATTATGATAATGATGAGGATGATGATGATTAGGAGGAGGAGGAGGTGGAGGATTATAATGATGGTGATGATGATGATGATGCTGCTGCTGCTGCTGATGAACAGTATGACCTGAAGCTGCATGATGATGCGGATGATGATGATGATGATGTGGATGAGGATAATGTTATGATGATCATGATAATGATGAGAATGAGGATGATGATGGTGATGATGATGGTGGTGATGAGGAGGAGTATGATGATGAAGAGGATGATGATCATGATAATGATGAGAATGAGGATGATGATGATAAGAATGAGAATGATGATTATGGTGAGGATGATGATGATGAGAATGATGATGATTATGGTGAGGATGATGATGATGAGAATGATGATGATTATGGTGAGGATGATGATGATCTTTTTGGCACAAAATCTCTCTTCTACATCATTCTCCTGAGAAGCAATAAAAAAATCAGCAAAGAACACCATGCTGTGAATGTTTTTTACATTTCTTCCCAGACCGTGTCTCAGATGGAGGATGCTCCGTTCTGGACTGCGTATTGTTCCAGAGATTTATTTATCTGTTTATTCGAACGTGTCGTTATTTGTAAGCCAGTAAAAGTTAGCGTCTGAGTGCTGGAGTTGCTTTTCTCTGCACCCCGATGGCGCTGAACGCGGCGTCGATAAATGGCAGACGTGGCGTTAGAGAAACAGTAGGACAATAATGATGAAGATCGATACCTGTCATCGTCACTCATCCCCGAGTGGCCTAGATTCTGCAGAGTGGAGAGAACGACAGAATGACAAAATCACTAAATCTGTCCATCCAGTCATCTGATTTCTGTAGTGCCTATCCTACACGGGGGTGCTGGGAGTCGGGAGTCTGGAGTCTGTTCAAGTGGACTCGAGGCAGGGGATATCCTGGATGGGGTGCCAACTCACTGCCACACACACACACACACACACACACACACACACACTATAAAGATGCTATTCTTAATGTTAAGCAAGTGGAAGGAAACCAGAGAACCCGGAGCAATCCCCACAGGGTTCGGGTTAGGGTTGTAACCCTAGAACATGCAAACTCCGCCCACAACAGGGTGGAGCCGGGAATCAAACCAAAGGTGGCAAAGTACATGGGTGGAAAAAAAAGGAGATGCTTTCGAGTGAAGGAGGCTCCAGGGTCAGTGTTGTGTTACAGATAGAGATGACAGCGATGTTTATTTTTTTATTTTTTTATTTTAAATAGGTTCTGGTGTCGGAAACATGGCCTCGCATCATGAACATTCCATAACATTAAATGTAACAATAAACGGATATAAACTGCAATTTAATCCTTTGCTTCATTACGCCGCTTCATCATCGATTATTTTCCCGTAACTGCATGAGACAGAGAGTGAGTTTAATCCTCTACATTATTCGTTATTACACCAAAATCAACAGGAATGAATGAAGCAAATACAAATAATAAATAAATCATCGCAGCTGAATATTAAATCAAAACAAATTTTTTCCTTAAACATGGTGAGGTGCACTTATTATTTATATATTTATATAATTTTTAAAAATATATTTCCTTAGTGTTTTAGCAAAAAATAAGAGAATAACACTTAAATCTCAAGACTCAAGGATTTTTTTTCCCAGCCTTTTTTTTTTTTTTTTAAAGACATTAAAGCTGGGGCCAAAGAGCCACGACGATTTTAAAGCCTTGAGGAGTTTTAGAAGCTTTTTAAACATCAAAGTGCTGTGCATTAGAGAAAAACAGAAGAAAAGGACGTGCGAAAGCTCGCCATTGTACATGTGCATTAATACATTAGAGAAATTTCTGCCTGGAGTAATACGAAGGCTGCCGTGTGCCGCAAGGTGACGTCGGGGGGCCGGATCCAGACGCGACTTCTGACACGTTTCTGCGGCTGAACTGTAGCACGCTTCGGCTTCTGAT
The DNA here is from genome assembly GCF_019097595.1 of Hemibagrus wyckioides. Classification (NCBI taxonomy): domain Eukaryota; kingdom Metazoa; phylum Chordata; class Actinopteri; order Siluriformes; family Bagridae; genus Hemibagrus; species Hemibagrus wyckioides. The sequence goes on from NC_080711.1 coordinate 23,455,521, forward strand.
AAAAAACATTTAATTAGCTCGCAGAACAAGAACTACTTTACTTATTTATTTATTTTTTTATTTTTCCTGCTAATGGGTCCCCGGTGACGGCGGTGCCCAAAGACACACGACCCGAACGCACTGAATGTTGAACACACGCTTCCGAAAGTGTTCGTTATTTCCGAACAGGAAGCAGCTGGGCTCAATTGGTGTGGGCGTGTAAGTAGATGAACAGAATGAACGGATAACAGGGTCGAAAACCAGTCTAAACCACTCAATTAAAAAGGGAAAGATTTAAGAAAGTGCCGGATCGGAGCGTTCAAGAAAACGTCTAACAAAATTTGACAGCAAAAATAAAAGTAAAAACTTCCAATAAAAACTTGAGCAGAATAACGCCTGCCGTTCTGAACCCGAGTGATCAAGAACTGCAGTTTAAGCCACGCCCACTTCACATTTAAATCCCTGCGTTTTGCGCAACAACAAATGCAAATGTCATGGTTCTGATTGTGTTCCGATACTCGGATGTATTCAATACATCTCAACGGTGCTATATTAATACGTTTGCATTAGCCCCACCCCTAAATTGTGCATTTTTAAATAAAAAAAAAAACAAAAACAGACAGCTACATACCATTTTGTTTAAAAAAGTCGGGCTGTTATATGAATTAAAGATGCAACTTGAGTTAAATGTTTTTCGCTACATGAATCAGAAAGTCTTCACATCGACATTTGACAGGAAGTAAAAAAAAATAATAAAAAAGTCTGAAACAGATTTTTCAACTCACAGAGCGTCTTTTAATTCAGTGATACCTCAAGGTTTCGGATATTAGCGACAAAGTCGGTGTTAAACAAAATTTCCAAGATGGCCGACGACTCTCCGGTGGATGAGACGTGTCCTTTTACATTTACATTGCTGGCTTTTGATTGACGCCCTTGTCCAGAGTGACTTACATTCTATCTCATTTTATGCAACTGAGGGTTAAGGGCTTTGCTCAGTGACCGCTCGGTGGACCTGGGAGACAAACTCAAAACCTTCTGATCAGTAGATTAACACCTTGACCACTAAGCTACAATGTCTACGTCGTCGGGTTTATTTATAAATTTCATAAATTCACCGTATTCACGTCTCATTATGTTCATGCTCGCAATCGACTGGAAAAAAATTATTAGTGTTAAATTTGAGACAATACGACACTTCTACAGTTCATAGCTAGATGCTAGACTACATAGGGCATAGTGTAAGAGTGGAGTGTGTAGTATACAATTTAGAACACAACCGTTGTCTTTATTCTCTGCGCTGATTGATGTAGTAAACGATGTGTGATTTTCTTGCGTCTTGCGAGGATCGTTCCGTTAGAAATCGGACAGTTTGGATGTGGTGCAGTGTGACGAGATCGTAGAGCAGAACACCGAATCCGTTATGTGCCGAAATACTACGTATTGGACATCCACCAAGACCTCTTCTTGTAATCGTCTGGTTATTGTAGCTCCAGGAAATTGAAGCCGCTCGTCCTGGACTCGGTTATTGCTTATTTATCGTTTATGAAGCTGCTGTGACGTTAGCGCTCACACCTCCGTTAATCTACACCCAGATAACGCAGGTGTACAATCTGTACAACGCAGTTAGTGATATTGTTCCTGCTGCAGCGTAATCAATCACAGCGACAATAAAACTGACGACGATGCAATAAAAGTTTGCAGGTTTCTGAAGGGACGTTGGGTTTAGCGAACGTTCGGTGTGACGCAAGCGAGCGAGCGCTGGCTGCGTTCAACACGGAGCCAGAAGAATGCGGAGATCAGGTCATTATCAGGACGACAACGATGTAGAGATTATTAGTTCTCATGCAGGATTGCCTAGCAACCTCTCTTTGGTTAAAACGTGATCTGGAGGAGTTTTCTGTACGCAGAAGTTTATTTACCTTGGAAGGAGTCTCCAGTGTCAGAGGGTTTTTTTTGCGGGGGGTTTGTTCGTTTTACTCTGGAACATGACATGCTGCAATATATTTCTTTTTTTTGCTCTTTTGCTTGTTTTATGAACTATAAACAACAGTGTAGCGCTGCGTAAATGTGAATAATAACACAAATTCTGCCGATGAACCGATAAAAAATATGAGCCTTTATTATGACAAAAACTTTCAGTGTTTCAAAAAATGATCCAGCAAGCAAAATCTTTAAAAAAGATTTTTAAAAATTCAGCCTTAAATGATGTATTATTATTATTATTATTATATTTTTATTTGTAGTTGTATTATTTATTTATTTATTCTTCTTATTCTTTATATTATGTACCTATTACTATATTATTATTTATATTTCTGATTCTTACTATTTTTCTTTTTTTGTTTTATTCTTATGCAAAGATTGTGCAGATTTTTTTAATTTTATGGGTCAGATTCTTCTTATTTTATTTATTTGTTTTGTCTTCATGTTATTTAAGGAGATTTATTATTATTATTATTATTATTATTATTATTATTATTGTTATTATTATTAATGTTACTTCAGGAGCAGGCTAATTGGAACATGTTCCCAGTGAGTTCCCAGTCCAGGTGATTGTGACATTGTTGATCATTAAGGCTGTAGATGGCTGTAAATGTCGTAGCACTGGATCAGTGTGTTAAGGTATGAAGTTGATCATGTTGCTCTTTCACAACCAGAGCTTTTATTTTCTTGCTCTTTCAGGCCAGAGCTCTTTGATTTCTCCTCGCTTCACTCCAGAGTTCTTTCTAGTTTTTTAATATTTCAGCCTTTTCATTATGAGAGGCTTTATTTCCGCGGCGCAGGAGTGGAGCCTAGCGTGTTTCCCCACAGCTTTTCCAAACAGGAATATCATCCAGCTGAGCCCAAAAGATGCTCTTTCCGAAATGCCACCAGGGGGTTGGACAACAAACAGCATGCGAGCGTCCGCAGCCGGGACACGATGCCAGCAGACGCCGGAAAAATGTCCGGAAGCCTTGTACGAATTCAGCAATGACAAAAAAAGTAGAGCTACTCGTTTCTGTAGCGTAATCAGTCTTTCTACTCGTCTAATACAGTGTGAACAGTTTATTCAGCACTAAAGCATGTTAGCTAATTGCTAAATCTTTAGCGCTAATGTCCATCATTTCCGTCGTTATCCTTCCTTCACGCAGACGGATTCGCAATAACGCAGAGTAAACACTTAAGCGTGATCACGTCCAGCTCTGACGGTGATTATTTGATGTCACCATTGACGTCGTGGCTCCGGTTGTTTTTAATCGTAATAAATTATCTGTTCTGCTCATGTAACATCTGGGGGGTCGGGAGTTTCCTAATTGCCCAGTGGAGCGAAGCAACTAATCACGTTACGCACGACATTCATCAAACGTGATGATCCTCCCGATTTCTTACAGATGTTGGAGATTAGCCTCAGAAACATGCCTATCTACCTGTGTTTTACTGAGAACTGCGGCGCTGTCGAATCCTCGTGTCTGATTGGTCAGAAGGAACTGACTGATTTTCTGTAAACAATGCTAATGTACTTAATGCGTTCCGGTAATAACCATGAAGGAAATGCTATAAATATGAAGGTGTTTCCTCATAAGGATGTGTTTATCATCATCATCATCATCATCACCATCTTTGGAAGGAGTCTCCAGTGTCAGTCAGGGGTAAATAAACAAATAAATCAAACTTTTATAGAGACTTGCCTATGGCGGATGAATACATCCAAACCTTCAGCACAACTTTTTTGGGTGAACAGCGTTATCAGGGGCTTTTCTCAGGATTAAAATGAATTAATGAAGATGTCGCAGTAAGTTTCAATCAACAGGAAGTGTTTTAAAAAAAAAAGAAGGAGAAGTGTGTGTTATGTATGTGTTATGTGTGTGTATGACCTCCATGGCGCAAAGCTGGAGGCCCTTTTTTTTTTCTTCTCCGAGCTGGTTCTGCAAAATGTAGATAACATGTCAAACGTCTTCGGCGGAAAATCCCTCAGCCTCATTTTAATATCAACCCAATAAGAAGGTGATGAATATTAGAACGGAGCTCCGGGTGCTGTCCGGTCCGATCCTGCGAACGCTGCATCCTGATGAAGACCTGGCTGTGGACGTGTGATGGAAAGTGGCGCTAAGTGAACTTGAAAGGAGTTGCTAACTTCTGTGCAATATCTGAGTTTGCTAGTCGAACTACCTCTAGTTCTAAACTCAACGTCAGCAGAAGCCCCGCCCCCATTTTTTTTTCCTCACGTCTCTATCGAACACATTCCCAGTCGAGACGATTGTTGTGACGTTGTTGATCGTTAAGGCTGTAGATGGCTGTAAATGTCGTAGCGCTGTATCAGCGTATTATGGTTATGAAGTTGATCATGAGTTGATTTATTTTTTTGCTCTCTGGAAGCCCCGCCCCAATCAGTATATATAGTATAATTCCCATCAGTATATATCGTACCTTCGACTTAGCTAATGTTTTTTTGGCTAACGTCAATATGTTTTAGCTAACGAAATTTTGGTTCAAAGTATCAAAGCTTGAAGACGGCTAGAAAACGATCCAATCAAATCATACGCTTTAGGAATAATTGTAATATTTATTGAAAAATTAATTGTTGTTTGTCTGCACAACATCGTACAATCTGGAACGTGTGTGGAAATGTAAAATTCAGACACACACAATCTTAATAATTCTGGAATGTTCCAAGAACTAGAAGAAGGAAAGTGAAACTTTTCCACCTCGAGCCTTTCGGTTGTTTACGTTAAAACACACGAGTGGCAGCTCTTTCTAACTCAGATGCCTGGTGGTTAGATGAAACCCTCGTTTCTAAACACACACACACACACACACACACAATAAGTTTGTAAGTTGTAATCACTTGTACAAGTTGCTTTGCTTATTTTTTCCCGGGTCTGTGAGAAAGAACAGCATTTAAATGAGCGTCCATGTTTCCCCGCCCGGAGCGGCGAGGGTCACCCTGGACGCGGCGCTCGATTCGTTTGAGAAATGCGGCTAATTTGGAATCAGAAAGCGTGCGAGATCTCGTTACCGGAGCACGATAGACCTAGAAAAAGCCGAGCCGCGTGATAAGCTAGTGATTTATAGCCGTGATCCCGAGCTAGAAGTTTAAGTTCAGGGAGCAAAATGTGCAGTTCTTCAGCATCCTGTCGTTCCGCTAGTTTAGCTCATTTAGCGTCAGCTTTAATCGATGTGCTAATATGCTGGTAGTGAACACGTGAAGGAAGCGCTTAACAACCGGAGAATCTGACCTGCAAGCGTCTGAGAAAGATTCCGGGATAATTGTGTTCATGAAGGAGGAAAAGAAAAAACACAGCAGTTGCCTCCAGTAACTCGTCTTGATCGCATCGCTCGAGCCGCTAGTGCGTCTTTTTCCGTTCTCCGTCAATCGCATCAATGCGACACCCTGCGAATGTCTCACGCCGACTTCACTGACCGGCGACATTTCAGATGTAATTCAGGTTACGAATGCAGCAGCGAAGCTGGTTTTCAAATATGAATTTGCTCCACAGGAAGACAGAGAGTGTGAAAAGCTTATAAAGCCTACATAACTATCTACATGGATACCAAACGGACATTAAGGGATGTTAAGTTTTCACCATCAAACTGTCACACTTAGCCACATTGTCCTTTAGTTTATAACCTGCACCATTAAACTGACATAATCAATCCATAACACTGTCATTGAAACTGATGAATGATGCTGAGAGTCAGTTTGCAGTGTGACTTGCATTATAAGTTAAAAGTAGTGCTTATAATGTTATACTGTGTAGTGCATAAGTAGTGCTCGTTACATGTTATAGTTTACTGTGTAATGCATAAATAGTGCTCATAACACATTATATACACTGTGTAGTAGATAAGTAGTGCTCATAATGTTTATTAGCATACTGTACAGTGCATAAAAGGTGCTCATAACACGTTATATACACTGTGTAGTGCATAAGTAGTGCTCGTAAAGTTTTATAACATACTGTACAGTGCATAAAATGTGCTCATAACATGTTATATACACTGGGTAGTGCATAAGAAGTGCTCATAATGTGTTATAACATACTGTGTAGTGTATAAGTAGTGCTTATAACATGTTATATACTCAGTGTAGTGCATAAGTAGTGCTCATAACATGTTATATACATGGTGTAGTGCATATGTAGTGCTCATAACATGTTATATACATGGTGTAGTGCATAAGTAGTGCTCTTAACATGTTATATACATGGTGTAGTGCATAAGTAGTGCTCATAACATTTTATACACACGGTGTAGTGCATAAGTAGTGCTCATAACATGTTATGTATACTGTGCAGTGCATAAGTAGTGGCTATAACGTGTTAAAACATACTGTGTAGTGCATGAGTAGTATGCATAAATTTCTAATTTCTAATGTCTAGTGCATGAGTGGTGCTCATAACATGTTATAACATACTGTGTAGTGTATAAGTAGTGCTTATAACATGTTATATACTCAGTGTAGTGCATAAGTAGTGCTCATAACATGTTATATACATGGTGTAGTGCATAAGTAGTGCTCTTAACATGTTATATACATGGTGTAGTGCATAAGTAGTGCTCTTAACATGTTATATACATGGTGTAGTGCATAAGTAGTGCTCTTAACATGTTATATACATGGTGTAGTGCATATGTAGTGCTCATAACATGTTATATACATGGTGTAGTGCATAAGTAGTGCTCTTAACATGTTATATACATGGTGTAGTGCATATGTAGTGCTCATAACATGTTATATACATGGTGTAGTGCATAAGTAGTGCCCATAACATTTTATATACACGGTGTAGTGCATAAGTAGTGCTCATAACATGTTATGTATACTGTGCAGTGCCTAAGTAGTGGTTATAACGTGTTAAAACATACTGTGTAGTGCATGAGTAGTATGCATAAATTTCTAACATACTGTACCATGCATATGTAGTAGGGGTGTAAGGAAATGTATCACGATATTATGTTTTGCAATACTGTATCGATTCTCAAAAACACAAATTTTTAATAGTTTACATGTGAAGTCTCGCGGTAGACAGTGATTCAATTGTGTTGCATTTAAACCTTCGACCGCTGTATGGCAGCGTTGTAATTGAGCTTGACTCAGACAGGATGTAGCGTAAGGGCGCACCGCTGATGTTAGCATTAGCAAACCTCATCGACTAGTAACGTTACCATGGCTGAATCCGAAAGAGTCAGACCGGCCCGCGCGGCGTACAGAGCTGACGTGCAATGTTTCGCCTCACAGAAAGCTTGTGGTAGCTAGCCACCAGCTAAAACACAAACAAGACCTGCTCCAGCTACCAAAACACAGCTTAATTCTGGAAACAGTACAGGAAATCCTGTAAGCACTTTTATTTTTTATTGATGTAGGTAGATTTAGATCCCTGGCTCAGGTTGCACAAAAATAGTGTAATAATGTTGGATATAAGTGAGAGACTGAGACGGAGAAATTAAAAACTTGCATACGTACTACAACAGAATGTAAACCTTTAAAGCAGGACAAAAATATCGACTGTCTACATAGATATATAACTCTGTTTACATAAAGACTCCTGCAAGCACTTTTATTTCTTTACTGATCCAGACAAATCTTAATTTGTTCAGATTGTACAGAAGTAGTGCTGTGTTACAGGGACTGTGATAAATGCAAATGCAGATCTCACTCTTCTGATAAAAGTCAACTTTTTGCCAAGATTGTATGTGTGGTGGTGTGTTGCTTATTCCATGACAGTTTTCCTGAAACTGGATTTAAAAAGAAAATCGCCATATATTGCCACGCTTACAGTATCGCAGTCTATCGCAATATATCGACTCGTAACCGCTGTATTGTGATGCATATTGTATCGTCAGGTTCTTGACAATACACAACCCTAAGTCATACTGTTTAATGCAGTATAAGAAGCTGTAATGTGTTATAAACCCTGTATAAAACCCTGCTATAACCCTGAATAAAAGCGCTATAAGCAACGCTACTAACTCTGAAACCTTTTCCTGAGTAATTCTAACGAACAGTCAGTTCAGCGAACACTCTCTGACCAATCAGAGCCTTTCGAAGTCGTACAGGAAGGTTAAGAATGGAGCAGGAAGACGTCCCTCTCGTTTCCTACCAGAGCGACATGCACCACTGGTGGCTTCATTAACATCAGCATCAATTAGCGGCCCGATTACACATAACCGTATTAGCCGCTTATGGCTACGGGTTCGACGTAGGAGGGCTGCTGGTGTCGTTCCTCATCGCCGTCAAGACGCCCGGTCGACTTTTTTTTTTCTTTTTCAGGATCCTCTGTGACGCTGATGAGCAGAGAGATAATTCGGAGCGATCTCGCGCAACACGACTCTGCCTCGGCTTTAGCTCTCGCGCGGCTCTAAATCGCTCCGGGCTCCAACACACCACTATATCAGCTCTTACTCATAGGTCAGATGACTCATTGCCTTACCTTTTTCTCCCTGTAATAATGTTAAAAACCTTTTTTTTAACTCGACACGTGTCACCCAGGAGCCGCTCTACTGTGGTTCGAAACCGAAACCTAACACAACCCCGTGCAACTTTTTTCACTCATAATTATCTCTACCAGATTCAGCGAGGCAAATTTGAGAAAGGCTTTACTGAACTCCGGAATCAGCACTCCTCGGATTTTCAGCCCCTCCCTTCCCTCCGTTCCTCCCGTCTTTTTTTTTTCCTTCCCTCTTCCTCCCTTAAACGCTGACTTTTCACCCGCAACATGGCAATTATTTCACGCTGTCTCCTGCCACCGTGCCATCGCTCCTTATCGCAAATGGAAGGAAAAGTCTTGGGCCGGTTATCAAAATGCTAATGTGCTCGAGAGGAAACATTAGTCTTCGCCGGTAAGATATTATTAAATGCGGCCCACTTAATCTTGTTAAAAAAAAAAAAGAGGCACTATCTCTAGTGGGTTGCCAGATGTTTTTTTTTTTTTTACGCTTCGGCCGTGCCATCTCTGAGGTGCCAGGAGGTGAGAGATGGAGAATGGAAACACCATTTTCTCTTAAATTACTGTTCTGGATTATAAACCAAAAGAAAATATGAAAATAAAAAAATATTTTCCAGTCGATGAATAAAGGCTGGATTCACATTTCATCCTTTCCTTCAAGCTGCCAATGATCAGTTTTTAATCCTATGAGCTGATATGTATATCGAGGACGCTTGTTATATTCCTCCTGATTTATTTGTTGTCCACAGAACACTTTGTTTTGTGAAATATTTAAATATTAAAATAAGTCTGATGCTGGGAAATGAATAGAAATCGACTGTCATGGCAACAGGAACCTGATCACGGAGACGACTAATAATATTACACGATATTATAAAGCATTAAGCCATCAAAAACACATTAAAAAATATAAATAAAATAAAATAAATAAAAAATAAATAAATAGTACTATCATTATTATTATTAATAATAATAATAAAATGGAGACTGTGTAATGCTTTATTTTAAATTTTTTGTTTCATTGTCTATGTATCTGTGAGCACATGTAACATGTTTTTATATATAAAACGTATTAAAGTAGCCATATGTGTCATTTGTGTCACTTTTCCGATAAAAGTGAAGAGCAGCAGGTGTTATGAGGTGTATTTTATTTAACAGGCAGTAATTTGCGTTTCCTGAAAGTTTGAGTTTTCTGAAAACCTGCAACAGTGTCACGTTTATAGAGCCATGGCGTCATCATCACGTCATAATGACATCTAAACGTCTTTCGTTTAAAATTTCTATTCCCACTCAACATTTTAATGAATATTTAATGATGTGTCACTGTTATGTCCTGACATCATGGTGATGTAATTATATTTAATTTAATGACACCATAATATACACTGTTATGTTATATACACTCTGTAGTGGATAACTAGTGCTCATAATTTATATACACTGTGTAGTGGATAAGTAGTGCATAGCATGTTATATACACTGTAGTGGGTAACTAGTGTGCATAAGAAGATATGTACGTGGCGTAGTGGAAAACTAGTGCTCATAACATGTTAAATACTTTGTGTAGTGGAAAACTAGTGCTCATAACATGTTAAATACTTTGTGTAGTGGAAAACTAGTGCTCATAACATGTTAAATACTTTGTGTAGTGGATAAGTAGTGCTCATAACATGTTATATACACTATGTAGTGGATAAGTAGTGCTCATAACATGTTAAATACTTTGTGTAGTGGATAAGTAGTGCTCATAACATGTTATATACACTGTGTAGTGGATAACTAGTGCTCATAACATGTTATATACACTGTGTAGTGGATAACTAGTGCTCATAACATGTTATATACACTGTGTAGTGGATAACTAGTGCTCATAACATGTTATATACACTGTGTAGTGGATAACTAGTGCTCATAACATGTTATATCTGTTGTGTAGTGGATAACTAGTGCTCATAATATGTTATATCTGTTGTATAGTGGATAACTAGTGCTCATAACATGTTATATCTGTTGTGTAGTGGATAACTAGTGCTCATAACATGTTATATCTGTTGTATAGTGGATAACTAGTGCTCATAACATGTTATATCTGTTGTGTAGTGGATAACTAGTGCTCATAACATGTTATATCTGTTGTGTAGTGGAAAACTAGTGCTCATAACATGTTAAATACTTTGTGTAGTGGATAAGTAGTGCTCATAACATGTTATATACACTGTGTAGTGGATAAGTAGTGCTCATAACATGTTAAATACTTTGTGTAGTGGATAAGTAGTGCTCATAACATGTTATATACACTGTGTAGTGGATAACTAGTGCTCATAACATGTTATATACACTGTGTAGTGGATAACTAGTGCTCATAACATGTTATATACACTGTGTAGTGGATAACTAGTGCTCATAACATGTTATATCTGTTGTGTAGTGGATAACTAGTGCTCATAATATGTTATATCTGTTGTGTAGTGGATAACTAGTGCTCATAACATGTTATATACGTTGTGTAGTGGATAACTAGTGCTCATAACATGTTATATCTGTTGTATAGTGGATAACTAGTGCTCATAACATGTTATATCTGTTGTGTAGTGGATAACTAGTGCTCATAACATGTTATATCTGTTGTGTAGTGGATAACTAGTGCTCATAATATGTTATATACGTTGTCTAGTGGATCAGTAGTGCTCATAACAAGTTATATACACTGTTTAGTGGACAACAAGTGCTCATAACATGTTATATACGTTGTGTAAAGGATAAGTTGGGCTTATAACATATTATATATGTTGTGTAGTGGACAACTAGTGCTCATAACATGTTATATACGTTGTGTAAAGGATAAGTAGGGCTTATAACATATTATATATGTTGTGTAGTGGACAACTAGTGCTCATAACATGTTATATACGTTGTGTAAAGGATAAGTAGGGCTTATAACATATTATATATGTTGTGTAGTGGACAACTAGTGCTCATAACATGTTACATACGTTGTCTAGTGGATAAGTAGTGCTCATGAAAAGTTATATACACTGTGTTGTGAATAACTAGTGCTCATAAGATGTTATATATGTTGTGTAGTGGATAAGTAGTGCTCATAACATGTTCATATGTTATACTACATATGTCATTATTTAATGACGTGTCACTGTTAGGTCCTGACATCATGATGATACGTAATTATAGTTTAGACTTATATTACAGACTTAATGACATCATAATTAATGTGATGCATCATCATGACCTCACTCAGCTTGTCACTGAGACGTTATGTCATGATGACACCGGCCGGATGTCAGAACCGACAGTGTTCACGAGGTCATGGTGCCTTTAGTATCTTTATATTTTGGAGAATTCAATTTGTGTGATCAGGATAAATAAATAAATAAACAGTCCTCTAATTGAAGAGATATACCAGAGTTTGAGGAGCTGTCAGAGCCTGAATTCATAAAAAAAAAATCCACGCCCATTTTGCCTTTAAATTCAAATAGCATCATTGTGTTACACGCTATTAAGATGGACAGTTTGTCCTGTTAGTTTTGCACAAAAATCGGAGTCAACTTGAATATATATCCATCAACGTGATTAGCAGTTCTAGTAGCTTAATATCGTGATACAGCGACACGTTGATAATCTGCCTCCACCTTCGTGACTTGGCGCTGCACCAAATTGGAATTTGGCTGCGTGATGTAAACATTATTCAGACAGCAGAATGACCTTTCATTAAACCTCTCCCTTGGCTTTGCAGTTTAGACCGCTGGCTCACAGGATTACCAGGAATTACGCAGATGATGTTTCGGAAGCCACGGTGTGTTTTACGCTTCTCGGATCTCTGTGAAGGACCTGTGAATAGGTCAAGGTTTCCATGCTCTGATTGGAAAAGGAACATCTTTGCAACGAGAATGTTAAGAGAACGTTAAAAGAACGTTAAAAGAACGTTAAGAGAACATTAAAAGAACATTAAGAGAATGTTAAAAGAATGTTAAGAGAACGTTAAAAGAAGAAAAAGAGAATGTTGAAAATTCAGAGAATGTTAAAAGAACGTTAAAAGAACGTTAAGAGAATGTTAAAAGAATGTTAAGAGAACGTTTAAAGAAGAAAAAGATAATGTTAAGAGAATGGTAAAAGAAGGTTAAAATAATGTTAAGAGAATGTTAAAAGTATGTTAAGAGAACATTAAGAGAACATTAAGAAAACGTATTCCTCTTCCACAGAGCAGCTGTTTCGTTGTTCCACTGACTCGTCTCAGCACCGATATCTCCCATTGTCTCGGACACGCTCCGCCGTCCCTCCAGCAAGCCTTTCATCTCCAGTCCCACCAGAATTCATCCCATCTGCCCGAACCACGGCGTCAGCTTTATTGTTCTTTATTGTTTTTTTCACATTCGCAGCATTAGTTTTTCTCAGCGGTCCAATCTTTCAAACCTAGACAACACCTGGAGAACCTTTCGATTCTCTTTCCATCATTTTCAAAACCAGCTTCTTCTTCTTCTGTGAGATCAGGCCACAAAAAAATCTCTCTTCCGGCTCATCACTTGTGTCGCACGTCGATGTTCTGATGTTTATTTAGCCGCGAGCGAAGCAGGCCTTTGCCAGACGGAATTGGCAGCACGAACGTTACGCAACCTGTGACAACTCACAGGGCCGTGTTTGCTCTGAATATCAATATGCGCGATACAGCAGCACATAAAGCGACACATGGTGAAGTAAACAGAAACACACTGCGTCTGAGAGATAGAGATAGCGCTGATAATCCTGACACGGGTCGCGGATGGGAAATACCGGGCTGCTGTTACAAAAAAAAAAATGCATACATTAACCTGCTAGTATAAAATTATTATAATGTGTACATTACATTACACTGTGCTGTATCTAGCTTGAAGGAAAGAGTTGACATATAATGCATCATAGCACATCCTATGCATGTCTTAACTGAGCTGTCATATGTCCAGTCATTACTAGTATTTGTCTCTATACATCAGCTGCTGCCAACATGTCTTCCTTTGCATTATGACAGCTGTTATGCCACGTTACGGCAGCTGTTATAAAACTTGTACAAATACTCCACATCCAACTGACACATCCATATCACTATAACCATCATACATTTTGACTTATCATTCATAATGTAGTGTCAGTGCTATCTTCGTAAAGGGTTCAGCATGACATTGACATGACATATGCGCTCATTACCACGCGAAGACACGTAAACAGAAATAGAGATTGAGGTGATTTTTCCATAGTTTGGAGTCACTATGAACCAGTAAATGATGCATAAAATCCGAAGATACTGGCAAAAAAAATGAACATGTGACATAAGCAGTCATAACAGCGTTATGACAGGTAGATGACCTTTGTGTATCATCTGACGTACAAATTCATTGAGTCATTGCGACTCATTATCGTGAGCTTGACGTACCATGTTTGAAAGAAAATGTGGCAAGCTGCATAGAGCCTTCATGACACATTCATAAGAAAGACATAGTGTCATTTTTTTAAAGAAAACACTTCAGCAGGATTTCTTCAAATGAAACAATATGATTCGGGATGTTTGATGTTATGGATCGTCTACAAAAGTTCCTTCCTGTTATGACTGATGTTTTAGCAGTTATAACACATTATAATGCAAAACAAAGCTCTGGAAATTCCTGATGTAAATGAGATTTCAGCCCAGCTTCCAGATGTTTCTTATCGATTTCCTTTCTCGCTATTCATCCCCCCAAAAAAAGATTTGATTTCAGGTAGGCTTAGCAATTAGCTCTGGAATGCCGACGCTCGCTTTCACTATGCAAATAAAGCGCTTTCTTTTCTGTCCTATCTGAAACTCTTTGTGTCTCCGGTGGACGGCGAGGCAGCTGCAGAACGCTTTTCATTTCCAAACTGCAGTTAATGAGGCTTTGTAACGGCCCGTGGAGATCGGCGCGTCCTTCCTCTCCGAGGTGCGCTTTAATTGCATTCTCCTGACTCGGTGACGAGCTTCGCCATCATGGTGGCTCTCTCTCCGTCGAGACTCCGGCATTCAGTATGTGGAACTGTAGCAGCTGTCATCGCTTGCTTTTTTTTTTTTTTTTTTTGTTAAAAATAAACACCTCTCATCAAGGAAGATGCACAAATTACCGGGTTTCAATAGACATCAGTCGGATTCAGATTCAGCAAACGCTACAGAGGTCTGGTGGGGGTTTTTTTCTTTGTTTTTTTGTTTTTTTTGTCTTGAGCACTGACCGAGAAGCCGGTTCCAGACAGAAAATGCCTCCTAATTGGCCTCTGTAAACCTGGACAGCATGAAATAAAATCAATGTCGTCCCTAGACCGATTTTTTTTTATATATATATTTCTTAATATATTTATTTATTTATGGGTCAAAAAACCAACCTTCCGCACGTTACTACACCTTCGTTTTATTTATTAGTGTTTTTTTTTTTGCATGACCTTCAAATGAAAAAAAATAAAATAAAATAACAAACAAAAGCACTTCTAATTGGCCTCCATAAACTACCCGGATGGCGTGAGACAAAAATCAATTTCCTTCCCGCAGGATGATTTTTTATTTATTTTTTTTTTTGCAGGACGGGAAAAATGGCAGCCTCCTGGCAGCCGACGTTTTTTTTTTTTCTTTTTTTTTTTAAAAGGTCACTATCAACAAACTAGTGTCACATTGATGCATTGTAAGGAGTGGCCGCTCTCCAGGGGTTTTAATACGGAGCTCAGCGACTGCCTGGCTTCCTCTGGTCGCGGCTCAATGCACATGCAGTGCCTTTCTAAATGGAGATTAATAATGTCATCCGCAGCAGAGGGTTTACAGACAGACGTTTCTTTCCTTCCTCATTCGACAGCAGACAATATCGGCTCTTCAGTTCGGAGCAGAATGACCCAGTTTCACTTCCCGTTTTCACTTGGAAAGGATGTGTTCAGGACGGTCTTCAGTAGGGGGCGCTGTACTGAGAGCTGAGAACACCAACACTGTCTGTCCTCACTGTTTAATGATCTGGTTTGTTTTTTTCACTGCCAGTTTGAAACAATTCTCTCAATCCGGGATAGAAAATGTGGACTGAAGACAACTTTGTGTCTATGATGTTTGTTTTTTTTCTTTCTTCGCTAATGTCGAGCACTGAAATGATCTAAAAGCGATTGAGTAAATTGTCATTTTTTTGCTGCACCTTTACTTCTGCTTCACTGAAAAATTGGTTTCATTAAACAAAACAGCTTCTCAAAGTTGGATTATTCACCAAAACGAATAAAATAGCACTTGATCCAGCACGCAGGATTATTTTATTTGAAATAATAATAAGGTTTTAATGAGGGCTAGTACGAAGGTCATGAAATCGCAGCATGTGTGCAGGATGTCATTAACTTCAGCATGTAATAATATAGGTTTGTTTATGTTTACTTAGTTGTAGCTGATATTACTGCTAGCGTGAAACTAACAAACCAGAATAATACCAAAAATTCTAACAAAAGTCTTTTTTTTTTCACATCAAGGACGTCAAAAGAAAAACAAAAAGCATATCACTGATCTGGACTGAAATCGTACAATTTCAAATAATCGTATTCTGAAATATATAAAAAATAATCACTAAAGAATAAATTAGCTTTATTTTACACATTATAAATGTAGGTCAATAAATTGTATGTAGGCCTCTATATTTACAAGAAATTTTATTTTATTATTAAAAGAAATGTTAATTGTAAAAACAGAGATAATATAAGTTAAACAAAGATAGCTATTTATTAATTAAACGACTTACAATTGTAGCCACTAAACAGACATCGTTTACATCCTTCTTCTTGTCTGGAATTGTATTAATAGCTTTTACTTTGAACAACAGAGAGAGAGAGAGAGAGAGAGAGAGAGAGAGAGAGAGAGTGAGGGAAAGAGTGAGGGAAAGAGAGAGCGAGAGAGAGAGAGAGTGAAGGAAAGAGTGAGGGAAAGAGAGAGCGAGAGAGAGAGAGAGAGAGAGTGAAGGAAAGAGTGAGGGAAAGAGAGAGCGAGAGAGAGGGAAAGAGGGAGGGAGAGAGGGAAAGAGTGAGGGAAAGAGGGAGGGGGGGGAAGAGGGAGGGAGGGAGAGAGAGAGTGGTGGTGGTGGAAGTGTCACTTCTGTGAGGTGCCAAGAAACACAAGGCATGTTTTTAGCACTTCTGTATGTGGAGACATCAGATAGCCGCTGATCTGTGAAAGACATCCGATAAAAACAAAAGCAGTCACTAAAACCGGAAAATGATCAACAACAGCGTGGAGCCATGAAGCAACAGTCACTGACTGTTTCCTAACAGCATTCCAGCATTCTCTCTGACACTGGAGACTCCTTCCATGGCACTCATCCTAACCATCAACTTAGAAAAAACACATTTTCACTACAAAGCCACACAGTTTCCTGGAGGAGGTTGTTACTACTGTAAATTAACCAGAACATCAGCATAATGTAACTAACATTAACCATATCGTACAAATATACGGATAATGTCAGCATCTTACAAAAAATCTTACAAAAAATAAAAAACGAATCTTACAATATTAAAGATCTTCTGTATGTCACTATATTTTTACAATATTAACATTAACGTCACAATATTTTATTGATATTATCTTTTGGGAGGGTTTCATCAGGAAGGGCATCTGGTGTAAAACCTGTGCCAAATCGAAACATGTGGACCAAACGATCCACTGTGGCGACCCCAAACAGGGAGAACAACAACATTTACATCATATATTTTATGATGTTAATGTCACTATATTTTACGATATTAATGTTAATGTTGCTATATTTTACGATATTAATGTCACTATATTTTACGATATTAACGTTAACGTAACTATATTTTACAACATTAACGTTAATTTCACTACATTTTATGATATAAACGATAATGTTACTCAATTTTGCAATATTAATAATAACGTCACTATATTTTACAATTTGAACATTAACATCACTATATTTTACGATATAAATGATAATGTCACTAAATTTTGTGATATTAACATTAACCTCACTATATTTTACGATATTAACGTTAACGTCACTATATTTTACGATATTAATGTTAACATCACTATATTTTACGATATTAACATTAACGTCACTATATTTTACGATATTAACGTTAACGTCACTATATTTTACGATATTAATGTTAACGTCACTATATTTTACGATATTAACGTTAACGTCACTATATTTTACGATATTAACGTTAAAGTCACTATATTTTACGATATAAATGATAATGCCACTAAATTTTGTGATATTAACATTAACATCACTATATTTTACGATATTAACGTTAACGTCACTATATTTTACGATATTAACGTTAACGTCACTATATTTTACGATATTAATGTTAAAGTCACTATATTTTACGATATTAACGTTAACGTCACTATATTTTATGATATTAACGTTAAAGTCACTATATTTTACGATATTAACGTTAACGTCACTATATTTTACGATATTAACGTTAACGTCACTATATTTTACGATATTAACGTTAACGTCACTATATTTTACGATATTAACGTTAAAGTCACTATATTTTACGATATTAATCTCGCTATATTTTACGATATTAACTTTAACGTCACTATATTTTACGATATTAATGTCACTATATTTTACGATATTAATGTTAACGTTAATGTTAACTGGGTCCTCAGGTTTCCTCCCACAGCCCAAAGTCATGCTTCTAAGCTGACTGGAGTCTCTAAATTGCCCGTAGTGTGTGATTGCATGAGTGAATGAGTGTGTGTGTGTGTGTGTGTGTGTGTGTGCGTGTGTGTGTATGTGTGCCCTGCGATGGGTGGGCACTCCGTCCAGGGTGTATCCTGCCTTGATGCCTGATGACGCCCGAGAGTAGATCGGATAAGCGCAACAGACAATAAAATGTAAAATGAAATTAAATGTTAACATCACTATATTTTACGATATAAACGTTAACGTTACTATATTTTATGATATAAATGATAGTCACTAAATTTTGCGATATTAACGTTAACGACACTATATTTTACGATGTTAATGATATCTTATGATAACTTATAAACACTAACTTCACAATATCTTATGATGTGAGCAGTATTATCGTACGATATGGTGAAGTTATGGTTAATACAGTAAGATGTCGTTGATCTGTTAGCGTCATCGTTAATACAGTAACAACTTCTCTAAAGAGATGATGAGCGTTATCTTCTGCTGTTAAGGAAACGTCACCATGTTGTACCAATCAGAATTCAGAAATCGGCAGCATTGTGTTTTTCAATCCATTTTTTTTTCATCTCAGATCGTTTATCTTCTCCAGAATAAATACCTGCGATTCATGTGATCAGTGATTTGTCTCTCCTCGGCAAAGCGTCCTTGGCCGTGGACAAAAAAAAAAAAGAGAAAAAAAAAAGGGCATTACGCAAATAAAGCCATTATCAATCATGCGGCTAGTCGTTCATTACGCTCGTGCGGTTTAAATCCACATTTTGCAGCTTAATGATCCAACTTTTTGGCCGGGAAAGTGTCAAAAGCGCCAAAGCACAGACAATTAAGTCGATTTATTTTGACCTTCCTGGGCTTTGGCCATAGATTTTTTTCCGCTGATGAAAAGAAGGCTGATGCTGTGAGAGGAGGCCAGTTTCACTTCCCCGGCGTTACACTTTGTCTTAAGCACAGCTCAAAGCCTTTACTCACAGTTCTGGAAAGCAAGATTTAAGATATCCAGAGAAATAAAATAAAACTAATTAATAAACAAAACATCAGTGGCTTTGGCTGGTTATCATCTTTTCCCCCTCACACCATTCCAGTATCTTATTACTAATCCTCCAAGGACACTGGAAATGTGTTTAGTTCTTTTTTTCTCACGGCTCGAAACATTATTCTTGACATCTGTGGTTTATCCGAAGCACCAGCGTTTATGCTGAGCCTCCATACTGGAACTTGGAATTTAACCTTAAAACCTAAATCACTTTCATGATACGATACATGGACACTCGAACCCCTTACTTTTTAGACACTGAAGCATTATGTCCTGCACGGAATAATACTATAACACACTCTGCGTCACGCTGTTATAAGGAAATAATCAACAACAGGGTCATGTGATGAAGAGTTTCTGCTCGCAAAGTGGATGATTTTTGTAGTAATAGCACATCATACTTTTTATCCCTTTATAGCGACATAAAGGCTTAATTAAGTGTGTTCATAAAGCTACATGACTCAGAGGTAAGCTCTTTATGACTAAGCATTTAGATTTAGCCTTATACACTGACTATGACTTGGTGTATATGTTGGTGTGTCATATATACAGTATAATGGATTTGATGTTGCAGAGCTTAGCTTAGTGGAGTGAAGGTTTTATATAATTTTAATAAAAAAAAGGTCAGATGTAAGTTGCAGGTCCGATGCATATCAAATACGGCCCCTCTTCTTTTTTTTTTCAATTAAAGCAGCGTCTCCGATCGCGCCGGCTGTTGACATTTGGGAGAAAGCAGCGTCTCGCTGGCAGCCGTAGCACTAGCATCTCATCAGTTGACTAATTGGAGGGGCCTCGAGCGCCGCGTTCTTCGCTCTCGCCTGCTGTTATGCTCATTTGGTGTGACAAATAGCGCGCCGGTGGAGGATGCAGGACCCCGGCGCTGTTCTGACCTCTGACATCTCATTTGTTTCTGATAAATGGCCATTTTCTCAAGGTGCACGGTTCACTTGAGAGGCAATCGTGAGGTATGAGGTGCCTTCTTATGTGACATGGAGAAGAAAAAAAACAAAAAAACAAAAAGAGTGCGATCTTCCAGGCATCCGTGATGATGTGTGGTGATGGAGGCGGGTTTTTTTTTTCCCCCGTGTCTTGTGTAGCACCTAGAGAAGAAACAATGAGCTGTATGTTGTATCAGATGCATTAGTAGTGTGAGAAATGCTCCTAATAGCCATGGCATTAATCGTGCTTATGATTTATTATATATATTCTTTGTGTGCTGTATTATCAATACACTTCAATACCAATATGGCTTTTTAAAAATTTATTTATTTATTTATTTATTGATTTAATTTATTTTCAGTAATAAAAAATAAAATAAAATAAATGTCGCTTCACCATATCTTTTGATATTAAAGATAACTTCACAATAATTATCATATGATTAATTAATTTAAAAAAAATTTAAATTAATTACTTTAATATTAATATTTTTTGTCAGTAAGCTAGCAAACCACCCTCACATTTCATTGTTTTGTTTTTTTTTTTATTATTTTTTATCATATTATTGACATCATCAGGTCTTACAATGACAACAGTAACGTCATCAAATCTTACGATGATTTAGCGGTAGATCATTTTCTTGCTGATCCACCTCACAGCCTGGCTTCGTTAACTCTGCCCACCACTCATTAGTATTCATAAACAGCAATATTATTCATATTTCTTAGTCGTCTCGTGTAAATTTGAAAATATGTCGAATGTCGGGATGAAAAGCAAAAAAATATTTAACCTTAAGCTGCGAAGTAAGGTTAGCTTACGGTTAATTAACTGATTAGCTACCAAAAAACTTGTTTTTGTGAGATTTTGAAAGCAAAGTTTTGTATTTCCGGCTATGATTTGCTTTATATCTTTTTTATCATTCAACTTTCATTTATTAATATTTCAGGTTTTATTTAAGTTCAGTCTGTGAGCGTTGATGCTATTTGAGCCACGGTCCAGTCATGTTAAGCATGCAAATGATATGCAAATTCACCATCAGTGACATCATTAGCGAGTTGAAACAGACGAGATACTTGTGTTTAAGCAGCGTGTAGTCGCTTAGCCCCGCAAACACATGGCTGCATTAAACGCTACAAATAATTGTGTAAAGTTGCTGTCAGTCATGTGAGGGCAGCTTAAGGCTGAGTTGATTGCTGCCCCTCATTTACATAATTGTCACTTTTAATTATCGGGGCTTATAGAATTCCCATTATACAGTGACAGAGCACATGTGAGGCGTCAGAAGTGATGTTTAAATCCACAGGGTTTTAACGTTAAAGAGGCTTTTACCCTCTGAATGCTGACGGAATTTTTTTTTTTGAGGTTCCATTTGCGTAGCAGAGGTCATCCTGTGCCGTTACAAACAGGCCCAAGTGTGTATCTGTGCAGATAAGAGAGCTTTCACAAGACTTCCCTGTGAGAGAGAGAGAGAGAGAGAGAGAGAGAGAGAGGAAGAGGGAGAGAGCAGAGAGAGAGGAAGGAAGAGGGAGAGAGAGAGGGTGAGAGAAATGGAGAGTGAGAGTGAGATGGAGAGAGAAAAGGAGGGAAAGAGAGAGGGTGAGTGAGAGGGAAAGAGAAAGAAGAAGAGAGAGGGACAGAGAGAAAGGGAAGGACAAAGAGAGAGCGTGGGAGAGAGAGAGAGAGAGGGGCAGTGAGAGGGAAAGAGAGAAAGGGAGAGAGAGAAAGGGAGAGACCCAGAGAGAGAGAGGGAAGGAGGGAGAGGGAGGTGGGGGAAGGAAGAGAGAGGGGAAAAAATGAACATTTGCTTGTCGGGAGATAAACACGCTTAATTAGAATACACATTTGTTTGTTAATTCTCTCCATAATTGAGATATTTTAATCTGCGAGAGCGGCAGCTATTTAGAACAGTCAGCCGTGGCCTCTCGCATTGATCTGGAACGTACGTCTGGAAACCCTCTTCGTCAGACGAGTTTGGCGACACACCAACACGACACGCCGGAAAAAGCATCCGTTTCGGATAAGGCCAATCTGTGCCGAGAGCGAACACACACACACACACGGCGGCGGTCAGTCCTGCGGAAAACCCAACTTTTCTCTCCGAAAATACGGAAAAGCTTCTGTTCTAACGACAACAGAGAGCTGTACTGGCTTTTAATAATCAAATACAAACTTCAGTAGGGAAACACTGAAGATATGGTTTGTGTTGCAAATCAGGTCGCTGCCACATCTGCATCACTGTACAATTGCACAACTGTAACTTCACATCTTATTCACTTTTTTAATGTTATTTCAGCACGATTGCGACTGCTTATCGCACAAGTTCCAGGTCGTATCATTCAGCTATGACGCTGTATATAATATCATGCAAGCTGCGACATGTCACTCCATTACAGCTCTTTTTCACGAGGTGACATCATGCAGTCATTAGTGGATATCACACACATGTAGCTTGTAATTGTGAGTTATTTTTATGCAGTCGTAACTTTTTTGGTCGTAATCGCAAGTCACAAAGGATTTGCGACTTTATTTATCGCAAGTCATTTGTTATTCTCACAAAATTCTGAACACAACACAACACACTATTACACAACTGCAGCTTTTTTATCTCATAATTGTTGCCATTATTGCAACTGTGACTTTTTTTTGTGAGTTTCTAACAACTCCGCCCTGAACCTGATTTAAATTTGCAAATATTTGCATAACATTAACTGTATTTCCTGCTCAGAAGCAGGAAGAATAAACGGCCTCCAGTGTTTCTACGCCGCCTTTATAACGACTTTGACTTCGCCGATCGAGGACACAGTCACGTTTTCAATGCCGCTGAGGCGAAACCGCTATCGCTGCTATTCTTCGAGTTCTTCCACAGATTCCATTTATCTTTCTTTTACATGAAGGACATCATCATCATCATCATCAGCCTTCCTTCCTCTCCTAGAAACACCCCCCCTCCTCTTCCCTACTTTTCAGGAGTAAATGCTTTTCAAGGATGAATCATAAGATAGACACACAAAAGCTAAGGTGATCCACTGAAGAGTTTTAAGAATATTTTTTCAGAGAGCAGACGTTCAAAACGATTTTTTTTTCTGGCTTTCAGCTCTCAGAAGAAAAAGCGTGACGGTTCAAAGCCATTCGAGAGAAAAGTGGAAGCTTTAAAAAAACAAAACGAAGCAGTCGGACCGATTTCAGGGACATTTTTATTATTATTATTATTATTATTATTATTATTATTATTATTATTATTATTATTTTCGGTACCATTTGTATTAATGCGCTAGGTGATCGTTTCTATAGCAACGTGTTATTGAGTAACAGTCTGGAACATTTCCAGACATCTTCAGGACTGGAGAAAGACTGGTGAAGGAATGACGGGATGCTGTAACGATGGTTAACGATCGTCGTGGCACGGATTAAACGTAACATAAAAATTCTGTGGAACAAGGTTCAAAACACTCGTACCAGCGCTGGGGTGTTGGAAATGATCCTCAGTGTTGATTATTTTCCAATAAGTGCACATCATGACATGTTTTATGAACACGTTTAAGTCGTTTGATTTTCGTCTGATGCAGTATGGCGAAGGCTGGAGCGCCCATCCCCCAACCTGACTGAAAATGTTTTGTCTGCTCTATAAAATGGAACAAAAACAAATTTCTGTCAGGATTTTGTCATGAAGGGAGAAGCTAAGCTGCTATTAAAATGTTCTGCTGTTTTATCAATAACCTTTTTTTATTTGTCCCTTTTTCTGTTATTGTCTCAACCCTAGCTCAGATCCCTTTCTGTTCTATTACTTATGTCGCTTTTCTACATGCTAGCCGTTTCTGTTTCCGCATTTGTTATTAAAACTCAGGGAACATGGCGTCCTAGTCCTCGCAGCTCGTGCTTGAAATGGGATTTTCAGAAAGCCGAATCGCGCCCACTTAACCCCTGAGAAACGCCGAACGCTCTTTCTGCAAAGACAGCCAGCGCGATAAAGCCGTCCTTGGGAAATGGAGAGCAATTAAAAGCATATTAGCTGTTCAAGGCCAAAAATAATTAAGGCTCTTCGACCATTGTGTTTTAGAAAATAGCTCTGGGTGGCAATCACAAGAGGCACAAGCAGTCAAAAGTCACGACACACGTTAAACGTCCAGGCCGTGCCCGGTCATCGCTAGAACGGAAAAAAGGCCACCTTCAAAGGCACCCTTTAATTTCACGCTTTTTTTTCTCCAGATTTCTAGCTTCTTTTTTCTTTTCCCCTCCTAGAAAGCTTAAAGCAAGCGTCTCACGTTACCAGGTTTTTAAAACGCGATAGGATTCGCATATTAAATCACACAGAGGAAATTATATCACACAGCAGAACAAATGGAAAAGAAGAAAAAAGAAAAAATAGAGAGGGCAGTTGAATATTCTCCCTGTTGGCGTGTAAGAATACACAAAATGAGAGGCGAGGAGTTTTTCACCCCTGAGGACACGCAAAAGGAAAGAAATGAGGCGAGAACTGGTTCAGTTCGATATCCTGTACTGCTGCACGCCTCTGTGTGAAGGAGGAATCAAGCAGAGATCGTAGGAAAAGAAAAAAAATCTTCCTGTTTATACTACTGAATTTAAATACAAATATATATATATATATGTGTGTGTGTGTGTGTGTGTGTTAAAAAATACAAGGATGTTTTATATTTTTTTTAAACTGAGCAAAGAAAAGTGGTGTATTTAAATTTATTATTTTTGGAAAAAAAAAATAATTTGATAATCTTATTATTGTATATGCAATAATGAAGTAAGAATACTCACAATATGTTAATTATATGTAGGGGTGCGTATCGTGAGTTATGACCTCGTATCGCTCTGTCTAAATATTTTTTCATTTAGGATTTTTAAACTATTTTAAAGCTTATTTTTGAAATATCTTGTGAAATATTGTGAAATAAGGCATTTATTACATTAGATAATTCTGTGATATTTTCTGTATAAAAATAAATCATTGCTAGCTATGATAATCCAAGTGGGCTATTTCCCTAAAATAAAATTTAAAAAAAATTATAAATGTAAATGTATTTTGTAAATGCAAATGTTTGTTTGTTTGTTTATTTATTTATTTATTTTTACGAACCTGTCACATTATACAGACCAACAGACCAAGCGTATTCACATTAAGACTTATTCATCAAGGTCATGTGACTCCTTAACAAAAAAACAATAAATTAATCATGCCGTCCCTGTCAGCGTCCTGATACGTCGTCTCTTTAGCATCAATCTGATTTTTTTCTCTCTAAACTGTTTACGGTTCCGCAGAGAAGCGAAGCCAAGCACATGGAGTTTCATGTCGAGTCTGTCTCGAACACGGGCGAGTCTCAGCGGGCGTGGAGTGTGCTTCGAGTCGCTTCTCTCCACTTCTGCAGGATTTATCCTAGACGAGGCGAGTGCTCAGCGAGCACCGCTGAAACATTACACTCCCCCCCTCTCGGGAGGGTGGAAAGATTAGGGCTTTATCTCCTTTCTAATCGCGTCCTGCCTTGCGCTTGCTTGTGTGTCATTGCTGCCGCACAGTTTTAGAGTGAAATGACATTGATACTCGTAAGTAGCAATAGAGAAAATGAGCCGCCTAGAATGGAAATGGCGTTTTTCTTTCTTTCTTCCTTTTTTTCTTTCCCTTGGAACACAGATTTTACCTAATAGTGACTGCTTGAATGAGGAAGAGGTGATTTTAACAAACAGGCAATCATGTACATGCTGAGTGGCAAATTATTACAGCTTACAACTGCGAGGGAGTTTTTAAATGAACATACGATTTCCACTAGGGTTTTACTAGCTTGCTGTTTGTGTTAGTGAGTGGGCTTTAACACTCGTATCAGCTTCAAATCTGCCATTCTTGCTCATGGACATGTGTGTTTATCTGTCTTATCCATCCTAAATGCCACACAGCAAAATCCACAGTGTAGTATTAACTCTCTGCTGTTAAACTAACACTAGCAATATTGAATAAGAATTGACAATATTGAATCAACCCTTAAGGCCAGTTTAATCCTGAAAACGTTTTTGGGGCATTTTTTTAGTCACGTCCAACCTGAGAACCGACCTGATCTCCTAATCAATTCATGCAAATTTAAAAAAGTGAGGTCACTGTGGTTGGATTTCCTTTGATTTCACATGAATGTTTTATAAAATGAGTGAAGGAAATTGGTGAAATTTTGGTGAAATTGCATTAATCAAACAAGAAAGGCTCAGAAACCCTCTGACTGACCAACAGTGTTGTAGTCTAGACCATTTCAATACAATCCACAACCAGATACTCATTACCAAGACTAGATAAGATACACAAGATATTATTTCTACAAACCTTCACCACGCCAAAACCTTTACCATTCAAAAGAGCTACAAAAAAACAAAACGTTGACCCAACTGAGACCAAGACAAGATTTAACAAGCCCAAAACTTACCAGTCAGTCCCAATTTCCATACTAGTTGAGATCAAGACTTTTCCAAGACCATTTCATATTGAGACCAAGAGAAGTTTGAGGTGTTTTACAGTAAAACACAAGACAAGACAAAGACTTAAATCAACCATTATCACCACCCAGACAAGACAAAGAACCACATCATCTTAGACCAGTAGAGGACCAAAAACCACACCATCCAAGATCAAGACAAGACCAAGACCCCTTCCAACCGAACGTGAGACCAAGACATTTACCAGTCAAGGCCAAAACCCAGTGAGATCAAGGCAAGACCAAGACCCCTTCCAACCAAACCCAAGGACATGTTTACCACCAAAACTAAGTGAGCTCAAGACTGATACTGAGACCTGTCCAAAAAGAAACATACAAGACTAAATTTCATATTTGATCTGATAAATAAACAATAAACCCACTCACAAACATCCAAGACCTGTACCAGATGAGACAAATCCGAAACCTATACCAACGGATACCTAGACAAGGCTAAGATCAGACCACCTTAACCCAAGACAAGCCAAGATACTTTTTAGTCTAAATGAATGTGAAACCATTTCCTATACCGACTCAGACCAGGAAAAATATTAGCAGTAAAATCCAATGCGAGACCCAAGATGACAGAGTACAAGAACAAAATCTCAATACAGGCAATCAGTCTAGAGTTGTTGTTTTTTTTCTCTTTTGGAAAATTATTTCTAATAAATCCAGGCTGTATAATTGTCAAGGACACCAACAATGGTGCACTAAACAGTGTCAACAGGCAGGGCTAGCGGAGCGGGAAAAGCAGATTTGTTTCCCAAAAACCATTATAGACATAATAGAAGGGTTTTTGTCTTGACCATATTTCTCCAGCTTGCTTTTCGAGCTCAGATGCAGCCGAAGGACAGCCGTGTGACTGAAAGAGAAGATAGCTGGTCTATTGACTGAAGATATCGAAGTTCGATAGTTTTGTGAAATCCCGTGTCCCATGTCAATCGCACTCCTGAGCACGAAACTAGATTTAACACAATTTCTTTCATTCCATTTACATAGCTGCCAGCTTTTAGAGGAGAAGAGAAATGGCTGCTAACTGACTCATTTCAAGAGGGTCCCTTTTCATTTTTATTTTTTTTAAAGTCTGAGTAAGGTTTAATTGCTTTCACTTCCTGCAGGTTCTCCGGCATTGTAATTACACCTGGCTCAACTTTGACTCTCCCTCTCTCTGTGTTCCATTAACATTGTTGTATTAAAACTTAAAATAAAGCTCACTATTGTTGGGGGTTTTTTTCCTTCCTGCTGGTAGAGCTTTATTAAAGCTGCCTGGATTGGACGTTGCGAATTCCAGGATACGGTGTCGGATTAACACTTCTGATTTCGAAGGAACACCTACGGCGCTAACACCTACTGTATAGCGCTTAATTAGGTCTTAAATTATTGAATTAAAACCCCTACTGTGTTAAATAACCAGCTACAATGTTCATTCGTTTAAAGTCCAGCCGGAGATAAATTATTCAAAACTTCCTGCAGGTAGGAAAGCCTATTTAGATGTTTCTTTATTTGACTCAATTTATGAATTTGTTTGTTATAAAATGTTGAAAAGAAGTGAATTGGACAGACAAAAATATTTGAACACAGATGTGTGTTTCAGCCTGAACGTTAAAGATGAGTCGATTCGATTGATATTGAGGTTAGAAGGTTGACCGATTCACCGAAGGGGAAAGGACTGAGACAACTGAAATAGAGACAGATATGAAACATGGAGGCGGGATTACCGTGTTTTTGGTCATTAAAACAGTTGAAGGCAGGACTATGGTTAAAACTAATTAGCTAGCTAGCGTTACGCCTGCGATCTCTCCAAAGTACATGCTTATTGTTTATACAGTGCTAGCTAACATGCGCTAGCATTTTTGTTTTCTTTTTTGGTAAAAATTCTCCACATGCTACTGTCTTCTTGTTGAATCTGTATAACCGCCTTCTGTGATCCAGTCAGGATGTAGTTTTCTTTCAGGATCCTGGTCTTCTTCCTGTTAATATCCCCGATTCCAAGTGGTTTCATCTTCACCACAGCAACCTGACACTCGCCAGCGCTAGCGTTCCCTCCACGCTAAAGTTGCACACTGCTCTATTAATTGTAATTAACGCCATTAATAAATTGCTCGCTACCAATTTGCACTCGTTCTCGTTCAGTTACTAGACGGGATTTTCGCACCGCCAGGCGAGGAGAAGCTCTGATTACGGCCAGGCTTCGTTGCGCAGTGATAAATGAGGAAATAATGAAGTTTTGAAAGTTTGACAAATGCTATCAGTTAAGTGGCGATTAGACTAAACACAACTGTTAGTCATTTATCAAAATTGTGTTTCTATTAGCGGCATGACGACAGATTGGTACAGTGGGGCTCACTGATAAGGAAATCTGAAGCAGATTTATTGTTAATGTTACATAAATGTTCCTCAAATCAGAGCAAAACACTATTTTTGAATGACTTTTGAAAAGTTTTAATATTCAATAAAACTACTTAAGAGCCACATAATAATTTATAAGGCTTTATAAGCATTTGTCAACACCTGAGCAGGTGACTTTTATTGGCATAAGGCTGTCTGACCTAGGCTTATATTAAAACATTATAGCTGAAGCCAATATTTTATATTCCTGCCCATAAGATGTGTATAATGTCTAATGAAGTGCGATGACTGCTCAACCAAGCTATATGTATTCTTGGTGCTTCTTTATTCCTTAAGTAAGTGTTTTCATTAATAAGCTTTGTAGGAATAGTCTCAGCACCTAATTGTGTATGCATTTCCTGCCTATTTTACTTTTTATATAATATCTATAACTGCTTATAACAGTAACATGACACCATAATGACAGGGATATGTATATCTCCATTATCTAAAGTTGTTCAGAAACTTTGTGTAATCATCATACCTAAGCTAGAAAGTCAGTTGACTTGACGTACAAAAAAGTGTCATAACTACCTACAGTGACATGACAGCATAATGACAGTGATATGTATGTCTAAAGTTGTTTGGACACCTTGTGTCAAATTGTCAAAATCCCTTGTCTTGGTATCCAACAAAGTGTCATAACTACCTTAGGTCACTGACTTTGACATAATTGTTATGACAACATATAACAGTGACATGACACCATAATGACAGAGATATGTAATTCGATGCTCTGAATTGTCCGGACACTTTGTGTAATTTTCATAACGGAACTAGAAAGTTACTTGTCTTGTCATTGAAAAAAGTGTTATAACTACCTTAGGTCATAGACTTTGACTTAGGTGTTATGTCAACTTATAACAGTAACATGATGACACCATATGACAGAGATATGTATTGTGTGACATGTCTCAGTTCTCCAAGTTGTTTGGACACCTTGAGTAAAGAAAATCACATTTCAGCTAGAAAATCACTTGTCTTGGTATCTAACAAAGTGTCATAACTGCCTTATTATGCCTTATTACTGTTTTGGACTTTGACTTTGTTTAAACGAAAAAATAAACAAAATTCCACCTTTATGACAGCTGATGCATGCTGAGATACACCAGTAACCTTTATATGAAAGCCATATCTGTAATAAACTATGAACATCTGTTGTAATGCGTTCATAAGGCATTATAAAGTATTTTGAATGACAATGCATTGTGTTGCTCGGATCCGTTCCTTCAGTCTACTCAGCTCAATCTGCTGAACCAGTAGAAAGGGCATTTTGGGGAAAGAAAAGAACTAAATTTATTTTGGATACCAAAAATATCTCGTCTCTAACTCGATTTTTTTCCTCTCGCTCTCCATCCCGGTAATCATGGACGTTTTTTAAGCTGGTAGGATGGTCAGGAATGAAACCTCCCATGCTGATGAGCCAGAGTCCGGTGTCCTGCAAGACCGAGCCGAATCTCTTTCGCGTTCAGAAGCTGGCCTGATTGATTGGTTAATGAGGCATTATTCACATGTTGCTATTTTTAAGGGTCAGGATGTGAGAGAAGTTAGCATTCATCCAGCCCAGGGACGTTCTCCTGGGTTCGGCCCCGGAGCAGGAGCGCTTAAACGCTCGGCCGGGTAAATAAATGCAAATCCATTCTCATTCTCGGTGCGTGTAACCTGCAGAAAAAAAAAACACCAGAGCAGAGCTTACTGCAAGGGCTCCTGACTCATTTGTGTTCGTGGATCATTTTAACGTTAAAGGCTTTAAAAAAGGAAAAGGATGCAGGTGCTGGGTTTCGCCTCGGGGCAGAAACGTTCAAGGACGTTAAACAGTTCCAGAGTGGAGAGTGCGCTTAGCAACACATTAAACATTCTCTTTCTCTCTCTCTCTCCCTCTGCCTCTCTCTCACACTCTCTCTCCCTCTGCCTCTCTCTCTCTCCCTCCCTCCATCTCTCTCGCTCTCTTTCTCTCTGCCTCTCTCTCTCCCTCTCTCTATATCTCTGCCTCCCTCTCTCTCTCTCTCTCTCTCTCTCTCTCTCCCCATCTCTCTCTGCCTCTCTCTCTCTCTCTCCCTCTCTCTATATCTCTGCCTCCCTCTCTCTCTCTCTCTCTCTCTCTCTCTCTCTTTCTCTCTCTCTCTCTCTCTCTCTCCCCATCTCTCTCTCTCTCTCTCTCTCTCCCCATCTCTCTCTGCCTCTCTCTCTCTCTCTCTCTCTCTCTCTCTCTCCCCATCTCTCTCTGCCTCTCTCTCTCTCTCTCTCTCTCTATGATTCACATTCAGTTTGTATGGATTGTAGCATCATTACATTTTTAACAGGAAGTATGTTTTTTTGTTGTTGTTGTTTTTCAACATGGTTAGCTCCGCCCCTCATCTCTCTCAACCCATTAAAAGTTAAATCCGTTAATGTTGATAGCATCTTTTTTTTGGGATTTTTGCAGCCGAAGAAGCTCGATTCTGCAGCGGCTTTTTTTGTTTTTTTTGTGTTTAATATCAATATCAGGAACTTGTTTTCCTCTAACAGCAAATCCTGAAGAGTTTCATTCAGCTCAATATATTGATGAAATATGTGTCATAATTCCCAAAATTGACTCCTGTCTCTGGAGACTCCTTCTATGAACATTAATTAAGCATCTTGCAGAGATTATAACGATAAACGATTACACATTATTATTATTATTATTATTATTATTATTATTATTATTATTATTAGTCTCGGATTACAGGAGCATCTGCTGTACAGGCCCCTGTAAATGAGCTGTTACTATAGAAATGAGAACGTATGAGAACAAGCTGCTAAGGACGATGAATCAGCAGCTTTTCCACCAATCAGAATCCAGAATTCATGGACATGCATCTGACAGGAAAGGAGAAGAGGTAAAGTAGTGACACCCTAGAGAGAGAGACAGAGAGAGAGAGAGAGAGAGACAGAGAGAGAGAGAGAGAAAGACAGGCAGAGAGAGAGAGAGAGAGATGGCAGAGAAAGACAGGCAAAGAGAGTGTGTGTGTGTTTGTGTGTGTGTGTGTGTGTGTGTGGTAAGGTCTGGGTAGGAGTGTTTACGCATCTTCTTTCCTCTGATGGGTTTGGACGCCATCTTTGCTCCCTGACATCTTGTTAATTCCAGCCAGAGAGATATTTAATGAGGCTGCAAATTGCAAAGTAGGTCAGCGGAGAAAAACAAACAACAACAAAGCATATGCGAGTGCCGAGCTGCGAGAGTTTTACTTTTAATCAGTCTCCGGTGTCTTCTGTCACTTTAAGAATAAAACCATCATGAGGAAAAAAAACAATTGCTATTAAAAATAATGGTGGATTTGTTATTGAAGAGAGAGAGAGAGAGAGAGAGCGCAGTTCAGCTCTCGATCTCATCCGTGGCCTTTCACGACTTGTTAGCGGCGCTTGAGTGTGTGCCAGCGAGGAAAGGCGGGGGATTAGCGGGCAGCGGGGAGCACCGTAGCACCCGCTGTCTTGCCGAAAGCACTGTAGCAGCCTGAGGGTTCGAATTCAGCCCAGTCGCTCCTGAACTTCAGAGATCTTCAGAGATTCTGACCATCTGCTGAGGACACGGCTGTGAGCAAAGACACTGCACTGAAGCTAGTGATGGGAGTGAATACCGACTGGACGGATTAAAGCTCGGACACTCGGGCTGTGAATTAGGGATTGTTCAACTGAATCGTTATCGATTGTTCTGTTTTATTTACATCTTTTATCAGTTCCACTAATTCCTTTGTTAATTCTATTTGAATTGGAATTACTTAAAACGTTCAAATGTGTCATAATAACTGTCCTGAATTCTGCCTTCTGATTGGTCAGACAGTGTTGAGCCACCTAAAATCGCCGCTAATTTCCCATGAGTCCCATGGGAAATCCAAGAGTTCAATTTAATATTATTCATTAAAATTAATAATATTAAAAATGTATATATAACAAATAAAATTAATTCATAATATTAAAAATAAAATTAAATGTAAAAACAAAGTCAGAGGAATTTTTGAAGTGTGTATTAATGCAGTGTAGTGTAGTAGTATTTTTTTTTCAAATATTATTATTATTATTTTATTTAAATGATTTAAAAAATATATATTGTTATTTTTTATTTATTAATTTAAAAGAATTAGTGGCCGGAAGTCAGACAATTAATTATTTAATATAAATAATATATAAATAATAATTTTATTATTTTATTATATTATATTATATTATATTATTTTTTTATTTTTTTTTTACCAATATTGATCAAGAATTGCGGTTATTTGGGTTATTTACCAATTTTTGTCTCGGATCTGCAAACTGCATTTTAATAATCCTGAGGGGAAAAAATGGTCTCTGTTTTGACTTTATACGAAGCGTGAGGCTCAATTCTGATCGGAACGAACGTGAAATGAAACTTAAAGCAAATCTCTCCTTACACCTTTAACTGCCATCAACTTGTTTTGAGAATCGTTTAAAGTGTTTAAAGAAGCTTATAAAGGCTATAAATATGAAGAGTTTCTGAGAGAACAGATCATCTACGATCAAGAAAGAACCCTGATGCTTATTCCTTATCCTGATGCTGGAATCCCAGTACCAGAGGTCTATCCCGGGAATACCAAGACTGGAGGCCTGACTGGGAATACACACAATAGCGTGAATCAGATATTGTCCAGTTTCTCATTATTACTGCACATATTAAACAATTATCCGAGGCAAATATCCACAGATTGGAGAAATGTGAAATACCCCCCTCCCCCCCTGCGGCTCGACTCAGGAACTCGTGTTCAGGACGAGTGAGAACCGTCGAGAAGCCGCTGTCACCTTCTGTACATCTCCTCCTCCATCTTGCGCATGAAGCCATTTGCCTTTTCCATTGTCTTGAGCATAACCTTGACATTTGTGTGAAAACGGAAAACGCTGTGCTCCTCGGCGGACGAGTCTCCGCCTGCGATGTTAATGAGGGCGCCGCACTCCGTCTGTGAAATTTTAATGTGTCATTTTGGCGATAAAGGTGGTTAAACAATCGGCGCTTATTTCATTTCGAGGCAAAGCCGATGAACAAACACGGGGCTCATTACGCCGTGAGAATGGAGCACGCGAGGAGAGACGAGGATGTGCGTGTGGAGGGAAAGCGAGAGAAAGAAAGATGGAAAGAGAGAGAGAGAGACGCCGTTTCTTTGTTATCACTGCCATCTCCTGGTCCACAGCGATCGCTTGTCAGAGTGACGGAGGCAGAACTACAATATTTTTCCTTGACGCTCGTGAATGCTAATAAAGCAGCTCAGTGTGTGTGTGTGTGTGTGTGTGTGTGTATTCGAGTGCCTTCTCCGAACACCTGCTTGACGTTTCTCCACCAAACTGAAGTACAAACATTTTTGTTTGAGCCTTTCTCTTTTTTTTTTCCGCTGAGAGCATCAGATCTGCATGCTAATTAGCCATTCACGCATTAAACACACACGAAAGAAAGAAGACGCAGACTCTCGCGTGTTTCACCACAAAGCCGGTCGAGAGCACTAGAGCTCGCAGAAAGGCTCGCCGTCGCACGCGTGCAATAATCCGACTGTTTGTGATGGAAAGCTGTCAGAAGCTCCGTGATCTGCGGGGTGCGGATAGCATCTGCGGCGCATCTTCGGATACATTCTACTCCATCTGCTGTTGGGAAGATGATTAATTTAAAAAAAAAGAAAAAGGGATAAACAGTCTGCTTTGTTTCCAGTCAGACTTTAGATGGAACGCCGAACTTCCGCAGTCGAACGTGTCTGATTGGCACGAAGGCCAGAGGCGCCATCAAAACTGGCCTTTCCTCCATTTTCATAGTGATCAAGGTGGAAAGATGGAGCCTTTAAAAAGCCGCAAGATGACTCGAAGTGGAAACAGGATGTCACGATGTTAATGGCACGCTACGGAATTCCGGCACAATTGATATTCCAGAGCACTTGGAGAGGTTAAGTGCATTTAACGGGCCCCAGCTCTTCCTGGCGGAGCTATTTGCAATAACAGAACCCATAAACACGTGTTCATTAATCGAGGCAGCGTCACCGAGAGGCTGAGCTCTCCGACCCTACAGCAGGAGGAAAGTTTTCATTCAACCAACCAATCATCTAACAGATAACATCTATTCTTATAGGTAGAGTTTATAAGGCTACACAATGCCTACATAAGCCCTTGTCACCTTTTTAGTTTTTGATTATTTGGTGAGCAGTGTGCCTTTCTTACACCACATCTCACATATGTGTGTTCTACATATTTATTTTCTTAAAAAAGCATGCTAACTTCTTTATGGTAATGTTTATAAAGCTACACAACACCTTCATAACCCCTTTCCGTTACATGTCATCCTTATGTTTGTTAAGCAGCGTTCCTTTCTTTCATCTCTTCATCTTTTCTGCCTGTCAAGAAAATTAGAACACTTTACACAACGGTAGTGTTCATAAGGCTGCATAGCACCTACATGAGCCCTTTCCTTGACATTTCATCATTATGAACCTATTTGTTAAGAAGCATGCTTTTGTTACATCTCATCTTTCAGTTTTCAATTTTCTACCTGTCAAGAATAAATAATAACACTTTCCACAACAGACGTGCTCATAAGGCTACATAGCACCTACAATAGCCCTTTTTTGATACTAAAAGCTAGGCATTTATTAACA
This sequence comes from Hemibagrus wyckioides, assembly GCF_019097595.1. Classification (NCBI taxonomy): domain Eukaryota; kingdom Metazoa; phylum Chordata; class Actinopteri; order Siluriformes; family Bagridae; genus Hemibagrus; species Hemibagrus wyckioides. The sequence continues at coordinate 23,491,065 of NC_080711.1, forward strand.
ATGTGCCGTTGCTACATATCATTTTTTATATTACTGGATAAATTGTTACATTTTATATAGCAGTAGTGTTCGTAAGGCTGCATAGCACCTACATAAGCCTTTTCTTGCCGTGGAACTATTTATGAGACTGAGAGCTAGGCATTTTTAAGTAATTATCTCATCTTGGTTTTTTATGTGCATATAGAGTAACTGTCACACTTTACTTAATAGTAGTGGTTATAAGGCTACATTATACCTACATAAGCCCTCTCCTCTCTTAATGGAAATAATACATTATTGTAAGCTCATCCAAGAGATGGCTGCTTTCTTATTTTAAGTTTTATGTCAGGTTGATATTACACCTGAATGAAGGATTGATATAAGGCTGTTATGACAACTTCTGCACTTCTGGTATATCATGGAAAGAAGGTGACATCATAGTGAGCTTTCCAGGGTTATGTACATTTTTCTGTATTGGAAGTTCATGTTTTATTCAGAGTTTAGTTACATGTCACAAGTGCACTGCTGAGGAAGGGTCAAAACACCCTTATGTCAACAGCATTATGTCACTTGACTCATATGTCATGCCAACTTGGCATCACGATAAAGTAAGCCAGCTTATATACAGTATGAATATGTACTAAATGTATATGTATATTTATATTCCTGCTCCAAGGGTGTTTATGAATGCTTATTACAATGTCATGACAGCATAATAATAAGAGTTTCAGGTGTTATGTCAACTTTGCATCAACCTTGTCATAAGTGACACTAAGCGACATAACACATCCTTATGTCAGATACATAACCTGTCGACATAACCTCTGCATGAAGTGACATAGAGCGGTGTGTATGTCACTTGAATTTGAGTGACATCCTTATGTCAGACACATCCTTTTGTCAGATATATAACCTGTCGACATAACCTCTGCATGAAGTGACATAGAGCGGTGTCTATATCACTTGAAACTTTATGACAGCGGAATCCTTTTTTTGGAATGAACCCTTCAGTTTATGCAGGTTTATATTAGTTATGAAGGGCTTACATAGGTGTTATGTAGCCTTATAAATGCTAAAATTAATGAAAGTGTTATTTCAAATAAATATATTGCGCTTTTGGCACTGTAACAAAGGTGCATCACTGAACAAATGGGCACTTTTTGGGTGGAAAAATAAATAAAAAATCACACCTTTGTGTAACCGCATCCTTTAATCTCTGCTTTGGATTAAGAAACCAGGACGCCTGGAAGTGCTTGATAGAGCGCGCGCTTCCCAAAGCCTGACGGCGACGTGTGTTTGGCAGCGAAACCTGATGGTCCGGGCCAAAAAACGCCACTGTAGCCAGGCTCCTGGAGGCTGCCTGAAAAGCTGCAAGCTTTTTTTTCCCTTTTTCTCTTTTTTTGGTGTGTAGAGGGAAAAATGGGAATAACATCTGTCACTGAGACATTGCGTCTCATTTCAAAAACCCTCGCGAAAGCGGACAGATCCTGATTTGTTTATCCGCGGCGGCTTTTTGAACCCGCTCTGAGGAACGCCGCGGGCTCTGTTTTATAAGCGCTTTGTGTGCTTTAAAATTCTCCGAGGCAATAAAGCGATAGACGTGCTCGGATCCTGACAAGATTTCCTCACAAGGGTCTGGGAATGGGTCTCGGTGTTTGTGTACATGTGTGTGTGTGTGTGTGTGTGTGGTGGGAAGGGGGAGATGGGGTGCAGAAAAAAAGAGGAGGCTATTGGTAGAGAATTCTCCGCCAAGATGGAGTAAATGTGAGCGCGAGTCTCAGAAGTCAGAGCTCAGGGATCAGAAGTGACGTGCGGAGATGCCGATATTGACTGCAGCTTGAGAGCGCTGTCGAACATTTTAATCCGCTGAGGTTTAATTTGCCTTAAAAGTGACACCAGGTGTGATGGAAAAGGCTGAAAGTGAGCAGCATTGTAATGCATCTCTCTCTCTCTCTCTCTCTCTCTCTCTCTCTCTCTCTCTCTGCTTTAGTATGCAGGACAGATTTGAAGCATCACAGGCTGGAAAATATTCCAAATATTAATATCCGTATCACAGAGACGGGAGATGAAGAGTGCATTACATGTCACGTGTCATTTGCTCTACCCGAAGGCAATGAAACAGCTGTGAGTTAAAATAAATAAATAAATAAATAAAATCAGACACAATTACTATATCCTTTTTAAAAAATATATATTTTTTATTTTATTTTATTTTATTCATTTAATCAGTTATAGGGGAACAACATTTTTTTTTATGTAATAATAATAATAATAATAATAGAAAAAAGCTATAATGTAATAAAAAATATTTAAAACAAATTTTAAAATAATCAAAGTACCAAAAGTAAGTGCAACTTTTTTTTTTATTATTATTATTATTATTATTATTATATATTTCAGTTCAGTTCCATACAGTTCAGTTGTAAACTTAGTTTCTATCAAAACCAAGATTTTTTTTTCCAACATGGAGCCATCTCTAAATTATTTATAGCAGAGGAATTGTTCGTGGATCCGTTTTCGAGGTCGGTTCGTGGGCCCAGCCTCTGATTCTGGACCGTACCTCTTCATCCATCACATCACATTTCTGGTATCCAGCCACCAGAGGGACCTGCGGGAGCGCAGATTACACCGATGTGGCTTGGAGTCGTGCCATTTTGATCCCCGGTGGATGAGCGAGAGCCGAGGTGGAACTGCAGACACAAACACAGCTCACATCTAAGGCGGAGAGATCGAGCTTGACTTGCGGCGTGAAAACATGCATTAATGTTCATTTTCATGATTCTTCTCCAGGAATGTCGCAGGCTTGACTTTAGATGTGTATAAATATCAGTTAAAGGTGAAAAAGAATCTAATAATGCTCAGGTTTTTTATTTGTGTGCTGCATTTAATCTTCATTCCGTATTTCAAGCCCTTTGTACTATTTCAGCTATTATGTTAGCTATGTAACATGTTATAAAGAATCAATTCTGCATTATGACATCATAAGGCATCATGTGGGATATATAACACATGCATTTACAATCTATTGTGTCCTATGACATCATTAGGGTGTCATGAGGGCTATATAACACATGCATTTAAAATCTTTTGTGTATTATGACATCATAAGGCATGATGTGCACTACATAACACATGCATTTAGAATCTATTGTGTATTATGACATCATAAGGGGTCATGTGGGCTATATAACTGGGCGTTTCAAATCTTTTGTGTATTGTGACATTATAAGGCATCATGTGGGCTATATAGCACGTGCATTTAGAATCTATTGTGTATAATGACATCATAAGTCATCATGTGGGCTATATAACACGGGCATTTCAAATCTTTTGTGTATTGTGATGTCATAAAGCATCATATGGGCTATATAGCATGTGCATTTAAAATCTATTGTGTATTATGATGCCACATGGCATCATATGGTCTACATAACACGTGAGTTTTGAAACTATTAAGTATACCAGATTCTAATTCGCTCTATAACTAGTGCTGTCTTTATAAGCGCTCATAAGTAGTAATAGTAAATTAGTAATAGTAAATATGAGTGCTTATAGAGATGACATGACAGCACTAGCAGTTTACCACCTCCAAATGACTTAATAGCCTGTTATAATGTGTTCATAAGACTAATAAAAAAAAAACAAAAAAAAAAGAGTTTATAATGTATTAGGAATGTTATGACCTTAGGACGTCATAGGTTTATAATGTGCTATGCAAGTTATTATGATTAGCAATAGAGAGCTGTTCCAGGGAGTGGTGTTATACTGGGTTACGTATGCATTATAAAGTGTTATATGTATAGTACATTCTGAGAACAGCTCTCAAGCATTTGTTGAAAATATTATACAGCATTTTATGAGTATTAGATCTCACTGCGGCTTTTTTCGGATTGCCTTCTGAAATATTTCATCTCTCTGAAACATTTCGCCACTGATGAATTAGCATTATAAGGATCGTCAAGCGTTCCCCGAATACGAGGAAAAACCCAATAAACGCGCTCTCGAGTTCTCGCTGAGAGTCATTTGTGCGTCCGGAGATAAAGAATCCCGGCAGATAAGCAAATGGCAGGAGGAAGTTGGGCACAACAGGCGGATTAAGCGCAAAGGAGGAGTGAAGAAGTGATGATGGAGTGGAAGCGTGGCAGCAGGGGAGATGAAAGAGGCCCATTTGAAGTGTCAGCGAGACGGCTGATGGGACCTGCGAGAATTGTTAAACTACCTTTATTTTACCGAAAGCCTCTCTCGCTCTCCCTCTCTCTCTGCAGAGGAGGGAGAGGGAATCTATCACAAGCGCTTGATGACCGCAGTGCATTTTAGAGGAAAAAAAGAGAGAGAAAAAGAGATGAGGGGAAGAGAGAGAGAGTGAGAGGGTTTGATGTTGATGTCTTTGAAGACAGGATTTGGAGTGAAAATGAAAAGATGATGCCACCGCTTGATGATATGGCGTCAGACCTATGCGTTTCCGTAGCGATTATGCTAACAATGGTGCATAGGAACCTTAGCAGAGAGACGGAGATGAGCAGAGACTTCATAGCCATCAGATGGCACTATAGGATCAGGAGTAAAGGTGTAGGATTCTGTTCAGCACCTGGGATTCCTGCATGTGTTTATCATGTACTGTTACATCACAGTGCACAGTGGGGAATTCTGGGTTCTGATTGGTCAGAAATTTTCTAGAGCATCAGCTCTGATAAAAGTAGTTGATGTGCTCATTCTGATTAATCGCTGGCGCTCAGGTGAGGAGGTGCTTATTTATTATTTATAGAAGGAGTCTCCAGTGTCAGAGGTTGAGAGGTTTGCCATTTTAATATATATATATATATATATATATATATATATATATATATATATATATATATATATATATATATATATATATATATATATATTTTAATTTATGTCAACCCTTTCAGTTCAAGTCACCAGTCCAAGACACTAATATAACTCCAGGAACTTTAATTAAAGCATCTTTGACCCTCTGGCTGGGTGCTTGGACCCCTATGTATCGCTCTCCTTCCACATAGACTTAACACATTTCTAAATCCTGTTAATAACCTCAACACTTTCATTCGTTGGGTTCCAATGGGACATTAGTGAAACTCTCGCTTCGCTTTATTGTTGTTCAGATCTTCACGGAATATGACGCTCACATTACTGCCGAGCTTTTAGATAAATATCGAATAGATAAATAAGATATGCGATTGCACGGTGTTTTGGCCCAGAATGGACGGTTCCAAGCCCAGTTCTCTCATTACAGAGATAATAAACCCCATCTCATCGCGTTCCTCCATGAAATTATGTATTGATTTGCTCTAAATGCTCCATATTCTGCAAAACACTCATTTTCCATGCACCTCAGGGAAGGCCGCGAGGCCCGCTACGCGTCCGCCGGGAAGCTCCGGCGCTAACAGACGAATCTAACCGGTGGAAAGGCGCTGTTTGATGAGGTCCTACACAAACACGGATCTCAGCTGTTTCTCAAACAGAACGCAGCACAAAAGCCAGCACTAATAACCTTTTCTTCTTTGATTCTGCTTTTTTTTTACCTTTGGGTAATAAGACGAGAGGAACGGTGGTAAAATGTCAGAAATAGCAAGAGGAACCGAAGATGTGAAGCATTGCTTAATGAAAACCTCTGGCTAGGAGCCGTGTGCTAGCATGGCCTGGCTGCGAGCAGTCATTTCTCATGGCGCATTCCATTAGATTCAGCCGTCACACACACACACACACACACACACACACACACGCTTCCTGTTGTTGAACCGCACAGCAACACGAATCCGAGAAACAAGGCAGCGAATGTAGCCGTAATAACACTTCTCTTTCTGTTGTTGTCTGCGGGCAAAAAACGAACTTGAAGATTAATGTGTGAGATCAGGAGCAGTTTGGGAAAGTGGGCCCTCTGAGCCAGGCATTACCAGTCGATAACCGAGGTTCGGATTGGGCATTAGGAATCAGAGCCAGTTAACCTGCTAGTTTCAGGCTACTGAATATACAGAAAACTAATTGATTATCACATTGTGTGATTTTTATTTTATTTTTCATTTTACATTTAGTCCGATAATTTTCTTTTTTTTTAACATGACATGCATGTTTTTGTTTTTTTTTACATTATTTTTACTTTTTAAATGTGATTATTTTGCATATATTTTCTTTTGTTTTTAAATTCATTTTAATGTTAACTCTTTTCTGTTAAAAATGTTATACATTTTTCTTTTTCTTTCTTTATTTACTCCTCCAATTTTTCCATATTTTTCATTTATTTTACGCCAATCTTTTAAAAAATGTATTTATTTATTCATTTGTTGATTGATTTTTACAATTTTTTTAAATTATTTTTTAATATTTTTTATATATGGTTTTATTTTGTTTCATCAGGGATTTTACACTTGTAGCACATGCCTTTTATTTTATCTCAACTGTGTTTATTTTTACAATAAATTTTTTAAAACATTTCTTCTTTATTTTTCACTAAATTTGTTTATTGGTTTTTTTTTTCACACAGATATGTTCATATTCCAGGCTGCAAACTCGACACTCAAACCTCCTCCATTTTCCTCCATGTTCTATCTCACATGCCTGTGATTTTATTAATCATACACTGCACCTACATTTTTAGGTCTTTAAGAGCTAAACTCCTGTCCTCCTTTTTTTTTTTTTTCTTACACCACTTGCAGTAGAAGGACCTGCTTCTCCTTTAAAGTGCCGGCACATGTTCTTCTTTGAAAGAGCCCACTTTTTCAATTACTGTGCCATCAGCTAGCCATGGAGCAGATAATCGCAGGCTTCATAGCAGAGGCTGCCATCTAAATGTCAGCTAAAGAGAGTGCTGCACTGTGGTTAAACCACACATCAAAACCTGAGATGCTGTACTCGAGCATTACACTATCGCTAGCTGTTTATTTATTTTTTTTCCCCTTCTCTCTCCGAACATTTATTTTGGTCTTATCTTCTCTCGAGTCTGCGCTCTCTGCACTGGCTATATCTCCGTCAGATCCAGCTGGTAGACGCAGCTCAGAAATCAGTAAAGTGTATCACTTCACGCTCTGATCCTGGTGGATCATCTCAAATTTTCTTTTGTCCAAACACTTTTGACAGGAGGAAGTCTCCTGAAATCACGTAAAATCATTTCAGATCGTTTTAGCTGCGTGAGCGAGTTTGAAACTCGTTGACAGTGATTGATGAAAAGTGCGTCCCTGCTCTCAGTGTGCCGATATCTGGGTTTGTTGTCGCTCGCAAAAAGGGCAAGTATTAAAATAAAATACATATATATATATAAAAGCCGTTTAGGTAGAGAGAGAGAGGGGGAAAAAACATTTTGGGTCAGGCTAGCAATCTGAGTGTTTTATTAGCTGTAAAGAAGTGCTGCTTAGCTTTCATGCTGCTGTTCAGCCATCTTGACCGGAGGTAAAAAATCCTTGAGCGTTTTATTCTCGCTGCTTTCGGACACTGGCTTCAAGAGTTTATCGACCCCGAGCAGTCCTTCTACTTCGACCACTTCATGAGGTAATAAATTTACCGGCTAGCTAGCTCTTTAAAGGAACACGCGCTCCAATGGGCTCCCAGTCATCTGTTTTGGTTGCCTGGCAACCTGACTAACGTAATAAGGCTAGTTAACTGGTTAAAAATCTGAGCGTGAGGGCTGCTCCTAAGCTCGTATGAAAGCCACCGGCAGATGACAGCAAACTCATGAGACAAACCCGTATATGTAGTCAATGTCAAAGAAAATTATTCTGTGTTTACGGACAGAACAGAACCTCCTAAATTACCTCAAACTCACGTTTTGTGAGCGTATGCGAGTGTCTTCTCTGCACAAGCTCGGATGGTGGATGAAGTAAATGACGCAGAACGTAGGTCTATCATCAGAGGATCTTCACTCTATAATCTGACAAGGAAGCTTGTTACCATGGCTGAGATCTGACTGGTTTGTCGGACAGTGTGATAAATAATAATATTAAAATAATAGAACATTAGCTTCCTTATTGTTTTGCAGTAACATTTTTTCAACCTCAACCTCAAAAAGTCAGCAACACGTTATGTCCTTGCATCGCAAGTGTGGTTAGAAACATTTGAGGCTGGCATCTTTATTTCATCTAAATATTTGTCATTTTTGTGATGTGTCTGCATGGCCTTTACAGTATGTGGACGATTTCGTCAGTAAACTAATTCTGAACGATCGTAGATTCATAACGAGCGTTACGTGTTACACTCACTGCATCAGAGTGCTTTCTTTGGTTGTTGAATAAACCCTACAAATTAAAAAATTCTGCTTCTTCCAGGCACCAAAGCACACAAAATGTTTCTACTGTAACATGAGAATTTGTTTTTTTTATTTTCCGACAGCATTTCTGCCACGTTTACCCTCAAAAATGTAAAAATAAAGCTTCACTCCATTGTATCCTTCCAAAGAACTGTTCGTTCTCTGCTCCCGGAGCCACCTTCTTCAGAGCAATTATGTTATACGTGCCGAAATAAGCCGGGACAGGAGGGTAATGAATTCTCCCCTTGGAAGAAATGGAAAGATTTTCTATTTGCCAGACACTTCCTACCTCTTTTAACTCTTTCACCTGACGTGGCATGGACTTTGCAGGGTCGGTCGGCTCTTAGGAAGGGGGGGGGGTACGACTGGGGGTGTGGGGGGTGTGGGAAGGGGTTGTGGGGGGCGCATGTGGTTGAACAACTTGAGTGAACAATCAGCAGAGAGCGAGAACCATCTGTCTTCGGCGAGATGAGATGGGCCTGGCAGGCCGCCGTGTAAAACATAGCCCATATAACGCGGCTGTCCGGGCCCTAAAATTGGAATCACGGCACGTTGTTGAAAACTGTATTGCTCTGTATCAGGCAATAACGGGCAAAAATCAATATACCCAGCATCTCTCTCTCTCTCTCTCTCTCTCTCTCTCTGCAGCTGGACTCCAGCAACTGGACAGAGAGGCATTTTCAGACAATAGCCTTTTTTTTCCGTGGCACGCAATCAATCCGGCAGGAATGGCCGCGTCGGCGGGAATGGGAATGGGTGGCCAATGCCTGGGCTGCTACAACATTTTTTACAGTGCAGGTTCGAGTGCCTCGCTCTCTCTCTCGAGTCACCGCCAGAATACTCCAAAGCACTACAAGCTGATACCTAACCAAATCCCATTTACCCTCCTCCAGGCCAAAATGGAGCGCCCGCTCCATCTCAGATTCCAGCAAGAGCTTCGGGAGGGAGATCCGTGGATCTGGGTGTATACGCTAGCAATTTAAATCACGCCAGTACAGAAATTGCCATGGGTGAACAACGGCGGCTTTCGCAAGCGCTCCGAGATGATGAATAGATGAGAACAGGGCTTTAGATTCTCAGCGGCAGAAGGGACGGTGGGATTTTTATTACCCTCAGTCAGGCTTTTTATTACAGAGAAGTCGTCACCGAAATCGTAACGTCGCAGCATCGCCGCAGCCGCTCGCGCTCTTGCCAGTCTCCCGAGACATCCGCTAGCAATGTCTTACTCTCGGGGTTTGCACTTACACTTTCTTACACTTACACCCTTTTTTTCCTTCCATAAAAGCGACGCCGAAAGCGGATTGATCGGATGAATCGTTTCACTAAACGCTAACGCACCGTAAGCGAGATGCTAGTCACTGGGTTTACTCCTGTGAGGGTTTTTTTGAGGTTGGGGTGCCAATATTTTTTTCTCACCAGTGAATCTAAAAAAAAAACCATTAAACATGTGAACCTCCATATAATATCACCAGATGAGTAACGAGTGACAGCCTTGAGACTGTTAGCATAAAATAAGCGAACACACAATACGTTTAACTAGCATAGTTTTGGAATGAGAAAGGAAAGAGAAAATTCTTTCCTTCTTCTCGTGATTATCAGGAAAATTTCAACGTTTAGGATCATGCAACTTCCTGTGTGACTTCCTGCATTCCACAGGGGTTATGTTAGACGTTAAATAGATTCATGAATTAAACAATTTGACAGGGGTAAAGTGCAGCTCTATCTGTCACATATTTTGTGGTTCTTTGAAACTGAACCCGTTTATTCCAGACGACGTGTCGAATAATATCTAGTCGATCTTTTCCAGAACTTTTGCACAGATTTTAATGTCGGCTTTATTTTTTTGCTGACTCTGCAGATATTCAATACAGTTAGCACAACAATTGAATATAAACTTTCTCTCTCTCTCTCTCTCTCTCTCTCTCTCTCTCTCTCTAAAGGGCTTGAGGAGTCATTAAAGTCACAAAAGTCTTCTTTTCTAAGCGTGAGTCCAGCCACGGAAGACAAAAGCAATGTTCCCACTCGTATCTTGCACTTTTGTTCTTGTGAGGTCAAGCCTCTCCTCGCTGTGCCAGCGCTTCTCTGATTTGCTTTGTTCCACGCGTGTTGCTGCAGCCAGCAGCCCGATTTCCCACGCAAGAGGCTCGCCACACCGTGAAAGGTACATCTGCACCATTCCCGAGGACGTGACCGCAATCCGTGAAAAGAACAGCGACGTTTGTAGCGATGTTGTCCTGCGGAACTGGAATGAAAATTCCTACACGGTGTCCTCGCGGTACACAGAATATTCACCGTATGAACGTTGAGTAGAGTGTAAAACACCCTGCGTTGTTCCATTATGGGAAAATAATCAACTGTGACACGGTGGTATGAAGCCGAGTCGCTATTACACGCCGGCTACGTGCTAGCGTCTGTTTATTTATATATTGTTTGTCTGGAACTGGAGACTCCTTCCCTCTGTTAAAACAGTTAGAGTGTAAGCCGTTACTATAGCAACGATAAAATATTACAGGCTAAAATCTTCTCAATTTATAAAAGCACACCCCATTTTACCCACAATTCCTCCTCTCTTGTGATGTATGATGAAGTGACCCATTTCCCGCCGGTGGAACATCCTCGTGCAGGCCAGTGGGTGGCGCCGAGCAGCCACGCTCCCATACAGGACACACTTAATTGGTTTTCCTCTCCTTTATTTTTGCACTCGCGCCGGCGGTTTGGGAATGGCATTCGCTTCATCGCAGTATCGCAGAGATCAGCAATTATGCTGAAGTGGTGATTTTTTTCTTACAGCGTAACTTCTTCCTTTTTTCCTTTCTGCTCTCATTTTTCTTTATAGAAGCTTTTTCCCCTTGAAGTGAACTCGTTATAGATGCTCCTGTTGTTGTGGTGAGGCAGGAGATTATTAGGAGGATACAAGAACCAAGAAAAGCGACGTTTCAAGTGTGTGTCTATGTGGGTGTGTGTGTGTGTGTGTGTGTGTGTGTATTTTCTCTTTTCTTTTCCTTGTTTAGAAGCAATATATTCCCTGCAGTGCATGTGTTTTTATTTTTCACTATTCATTTTTTCATGTCTGATTCTTTACATGATTCATTCGTTTCCACATGTGATTCTTTCCGTGATTCATTTTCACACTTTTTACCTCATTCGTTCCTTTTCTCGTGTGCTTTTTACACAATTTTTTCATGATTTATTTTTCACGTGATTCTTTACCTCATTCATTCGTTTCCACATGTGATTCTTTCCATGATTCGTTTTTCTTTACCTTATTCATTCCTTTTCTCATGTGCTTTTTTTTTTTGCACGATTCTTTACATCATTCATCTTTCACATGTGATTCCTCCCCTCGTTCATTCGTTTCCTTATGTGATTCTTTAAATGATTCATTTTTCACATAGGATTTACATGATTCGTTTATTTTCGCATGTGAATCTTTACGATTCCTTTTCACATGTGACTCTTTACCTCGTTCATTCGTTTCCTTATGTGATTCTTTAAATGATTCATTTTTCACATAGGATTTACATGATTCGGTTATTTTCACATCTGATTCTTTACACGATTCCTTTTCACATGTGATTCTTTTCATGAATCATTTATTTCCACGTGCGATTATTTTAGATATGATTCATTTATTATGCATTTGTATTTTATAAGCGATTCATATATGTTCACACCGTGTTATTATTAGATTCGATTTATTTTAGGGGTTTGTGTGCTTACAGCTCACTTATTTCCATATTTACATAATTACCAAATTTCTTTGATTTATTCTGTGATTTTTATACGCAGTTCAGTTACACGTGATTTAATCCAATGAGATTTTTGCCATATGACTCGTTAACCTTCTCATGTGATTCCTCCACATGATTCATTTCTTATCATCTGTCATTATTCCAAACGGTTCATTTACACCATTCGATTCTTTTTGTTTATTTATGTATGCATAAATCATGTATTTACTTTATGAACCCTCAGTACGTTGCTAATCCTACACTCCTATAAGATCCTAGCATGACTCTGTGCATTTTTTTGGATCCTGGATCCCGTCCAGCTGAATACATTAGAATAGGGAAATATTAAAAATATTGATTTATCATTTATAAATCTCGCTTGACGTATCGATTGCGAGCCTGGACGCCTTCCAGGTGAACAATATTTTTTCAAAGCTTCGGCAGGACCAGAAATGACATCATGCTGGCGTAATTAATAAAGTAAACCCGCCTGCTGAGGCAGAAGTGTAGATTCTGCGTTTTATTATTTTGTTGTTGTTATTTTTTTATGTGGTTGGTTGGTGCCATGTGAAATTACTTAGCCAAGTGATCCATTTTCCTGCTCGTTTGAGTGCAGGATGAATTTATTAAGTGCGTGTTAATTCAAGTGTTTTCACAGGAGGATGGAATTACAGCACTTGACTCTTCGTTGCATGTATTAGAAAGATTATTCTGAATAAACAATGCGATCTGATCATGAGCACAATATCAAAGCCAGACGTGTTAGCAGACCTAGCATAGCGTGACGCTAGTAAGCAGGAAAAACAAGCTATTTAATGTTAGATTTGCAGCGTACTGCATCTCCCGGATACGAACGAGCTCTGAAAGCTGAAAAGACTAGGTATGGATAGCCCTGGTCAGACGTGGAGAAACACCTTTCCCTGCACCCAGATTCACGGCTCAGGTTTCGACATCACCTTCACACTCTTTCGGAATGGCTCTGATTAAATCAGTGTGTGTTTTAGATGAACAGCGCTTTCTGTGTGCACTCGGGGTAAAATTGCTGCTCTCACACTTTCCTTTTCCTCCTGCTCTTTTTCTCTATTCTTGGACAGACACTGGGAGTGAAAGGAACAGAATTTACAGCGCGTAAATGGATAGCTTTTTTTTCTTTTTTTTTTTTACTAAATTAATATAAAACAAATGTGTCATCAGCTTCCAGTGCCAAAAAACTAATGGCCTAAAACACTGTAAATAATCCAATGTATATATTCACGGTTTTAATGTGTTATAAAGGCACTATGTAGCTTTATATGAGTTTATAGAGTTCTAAGAGTTCTGCTTGGTCTGAAGGAGGTGTGGCCTTTGTGTATGTCAATCATGGTGAAGGAGGCGTGGCCTTTGTCTCACACACAATGAAGGAAGCGTGGCCTTTGTCTCAATCACAGTGAAGGAGGTGCGGCCTTTGTGCCCGTCAATTGGAATTAAGGAGGTGTGGCCTCTGTATCTGTCAGTCTCGATGAAGGAGGTGTTTCCTTGATGCACATCAGTCACAGTGAAGGAGGTGTGGCCTGTGTGTGTCATTCACAGTGAAGGAGGCGTGGCTATCTGCAGAGAATGTTACATTGATACTAAAAATGCTCCCATCTTTCTTAAACAGTCTTTAATGTTACTGTTCACGTCTGTAAAGGTTTCATTTTCTTATTTTGAATATAACACGTAATTATTCCATCGAACTGCTAAATGAACACAATCTCTTTTCCTCTGAATTCATTTGCACTTTATTTCCTGTGTGTGTGTGTGTGTGTGTGTGTGTGTTTAAGCTCGAGCAGCTACCAACCATGCAGCAAATTCTCTCAAGATCTTCTCTAGTCAGTGACTGAGAGTTACGTAAATCTTATTTACAGTACTGTGAGCAGGGTGTGGGGCAACGGGGTGGGCAGTGGGGTGGGCAACGGGGTGGCCAGTGGGGTGGGCAATTATTGACATTAACCTACATAAACTGGCTTAAAAAAAGAAAAAAGAAAACCTATGCTTGAGAGCTGGTGTTACTGAAGCTACATTACACCTCTATAAGCATTTTATTATATTTGTAATTTTTTCCAGGTCATTTTTGAACTAGCAAAAAGAGATTTTTATGTAGTTTTTTAGAATCATAGCCCATGAGGTGTGTGTGTGTGTGTGTGTATACACCAGAGAGCGGGGGAGAGGTGTTGCATTCACAAGGTGTTTTCAGTCGTGCCATGACGGACGATTGTTTTGCTAACTCCAGACATATGGGCGCAATTTAAACCTCTCTGCTTGGCGTGCTTCTCCTGCGCGTTTGGCTCGCCAACCCTTAAAAGTTATGAAAACCCTATTGTTCCACGCAGACCATATTAACGATTAAAACCTTTAAATATTAAACAGAACAAGACAGTGTGATATAGAAAAGGTGTGCTAGGCTTCACGAGCCGGAGCCTGCACGCTGCTGGTACGTGTCGTCAGGCTGCGCTACAGTAAGAGCGCTTTATATTCCGACACATTCGTCTTACACACTGCAGCGAAGCTTCAAACATGTGCCATATGGCGTTCTCGTGGAATAATAAGTCACGAGAAGTCAACAAGTAACACTGCAGACATCGCAGTGGAGAAAACAGACAGACATGCAGCTGCAAATCGCACGTTGCCATAGTAACAACTAAGGCGGGGATTTAAAATGCGTTGTAAAGACGTGCGTGTCGTTGTTTTATGGTTTAATACAAACCTATTGTTGATTATTTTCATATAAATCTTTAGCAGTCAACAGGATTCATAAAGAACATTTGACAAAAACAATGCTGGACATCCTCTCAGGATAAATCTTGAATAATAAAATACAAGACAAAAATTACATAAAGAATTCAAATTAAAGAATAAAAAAAGAATCAAATGATAGCAACGAGCAATAAAAATATTATAGAAAATAGACAAGAAACTCAGCGACGAAACAAGCGACATCCGCTACATTATACAGCTTTATAAAGCAAGAGCTAAATTTATCCAGTAATAAATTAAGACTTAATGAGCAACCGGGTGTAAAATCATGCCATATGGTAGTATTTATACGGGAAAAGGTCAGCACATTAAATGATATCTTTATAGACACCTCACAGTAGCTGATCTGACGTCTGAGCACCTCTCTTTATTTTTTAGCTAAGAATTTCTTTTCCGAGGTCGATTTATTCCGCCCGAAAAAAGTTTTCCTCCAAAATGTGTACGCAACCCGAAAGCAGTTCGCTCCATCATAAAGTAAAAGTTCCAGCAGAATTGTGTGCAATACATCATATAGCCTAATAATCAAAGCCATTAATTTAAAAGCTGGTGATGATGATTCAATCGCTCGCCATATGGCGTGCGCGCACAAGCGCTCTCCATCAACGTAGCTTCGTCCTGTTGTTACTGACGACGTTGGCTACGGCGACATAAACGCACAGAATATACTTAAGTTTAATTCGATTAAATCGAAGTGGAAAGCTGTGCACGGAACAAATCGTGCCCTTTTCACGTCTATGCAAAACAGCTTTCTAGGCTTTTGAACGTTCTCTAATGTGCGATGATAAATTGCTCAATTTAAACGCGATCATATTGCCGCTCAGATGCTGAGTTTGTAAAGATATCGTGCGTGAAATGTGATGAGTCAGTGTGTTTCTGGGTGGCAGCTTTTGGATGAATTGTTTATAGATTATAGAAATGCCAACGCTGGAGAAACGTGACTTACAGACGCTACTAGAGCCTGAAAGAGACATTTCTGTTTCCATTACAGAGCGAACTAGCGGAAAGAACAGCATCATACCACAATATCACAAGATCATAATCCTCCATGGTCGCGCAAGTCTACTGTACTCTACTGTAACATGTGTGTGTGTGTGTGTGTGTGTGTATCACTTACAATTTTGCAGTAATTATTCCTCTCACTGTTGCCCCGTCCCACACTATATCACAATAACCTTAACTTTCACAATAGCCCCGCCCCTAACAGCCCTGACCATGCCCATATGTCTTATAATGACCCAGAATAACCTCGTTTTCTTACAGTAACTCCTCCCCTTATTAAAACCCTGCCTTTCACCATAGTCCTGCCACACAGTAACCACACCCATTACAATAACCACATCCATTTCTATAACCACACCCATCACGATAACCCCACTCCTTACAATAACCAAACCTATTATAATAACCCCACCCATTATAATAACCACACCTATCACAATAACCTCACCCATCACAATAACTACACCTATCACAATAACCACACCAATTACAATAACCACATCCATCACAATAACCACACCCATAATAATAAATACACCTATCACAATAACTACACTCATTACAAGAACCCTACTCATTACAATAACCACACCCACAACAATATCTACATCCATCACAATAACCACACCTAAAACTATAACCTCAACCATTTCAATAACCACACCCATCATAATTAACCTCACCTCTCACAGTAACCACACCCCACACAATAGCCCCAGCCATCACAATAGCCTCACCTAATCCTTGTATAGGAACACACTAGACCATGTATTCTAGCAGCTGTTCATCTTGATTTTTTCATCATTGATAAAAATGAAGCAGGTTTATTATAAGTAAATAAATAAATGATTAAATAAATAGAGCCCCTTATTTATTTTTTTTGCCATTACTTTCCGACCCTTTGAGCATTCTCATCCTAGGCTAACGTCTGCGCGGTGGATTTGAGTGCAGTTTAAGGTGCAGAACCCGAGCCGTTTGTGCTAAAGCCAAACCTTTAATTCGTTCCACAGTTTTGATGCACCAGATGGCACTCCATAAACACGCGGGCATTTCCCGAGTCCTCGCTTTATTGCGCTCGGGCTCGACTCAGTGGGCAGGAGTGGCAGAGTTAGATTAGAAAAACCAGCGCGCAGTTTGTTCCCTCCCTCCTTTTTCTTCTTCTTCTTCTTCTTTTTTTTTTTTCCCACTCCGCACCATATATCAGTAACGTTCGGAGCCTCGGCCATTTAATCCACAGAGAACATTACCTTTTTTATGTCCTGGCATTAAACTGTATAAAATACCCCTAAGGCTACATCCGATCACGCTCGCCGTGATAAGAGCTAACGGAGTGTATCAATTGCTCATGAGCTCCCCATTCTGCGCCAAATAAGGAGAGGCAGCGGGATGAGGATTGTCGACGCGGCAGCACTTTCCCAAATGAAGGCTCGCTCGCCGCGCCTCTAATCAATTACCAGATATTTTCTCTCCTTTACGCTATCTCGCTCGCCATTTAGCCGGACGGCTTCTCAGCCTATTGTGGGTAGAGGATTGTATAACCCCCTCGTCTTCGGTGCGGTAATGGAGAACCACCTTAACCGACTGCCTGCTATGATTTCTCGCTGTCTCGCATTCCACTATGCTAGGTGCTCTGGTGCCAGTTTTTTTGTATTCTTGGGCATTTTGCATAATTTCTCATGCAGAAAATGGAGAAAGCTGTCCGTGTGTGTGTGTGTGTGTGTGTGTGTGTGTGTGCACTCTGAAACAAGCACTGCTCACTCGCTAAGTTGAAAATAGATGCACTTTGGTCAAGCGTGTAGGCGTTCAACAGAGACCTTGTTTATCTCCACAGTTCATCTGACCATCTCGGGTGTCTATTTATTCCTGAAAACACGACCACTCTTATAAATTGTCGTCACAACACATTTAAAGTTGTGTGTCATATTGCAATATATTTATCACCCATGCAGATTTCTTTGGTGACACTTTCTAGACTGCACTTGTAATGAACTATAACATACACATATCGTGGCATAAAGCCTTCACAGGGTGTTATACACATATGAAAACTTCACAGCAGTATTTATTGCGCTAGTATTTTTAATAAAAAATGGTCTTAGCCTCTGTGCGAATTTCACTTCCTCCGTCCTGTTAAAGAAAAGCCACTAGATTGGTGACGACTCAGACAAACAGACTAGGCGGGATCAGTCCGCCGGACCAAATGACCCTCTGGGCCAGGGATATCGCTCTCATCAGTCGTGTAATTGTACCTACACCGCCGTCTATTAATGGAAATTGATTGGTGTTTGCCTGGAAAAGATCAGGCACCGGCATCACCAGTTCCCCGATCCTATCAGGCATGAAATGAAAAAATCCACTCATCCCAGAATGAAATGCATCAAATGACCACACGCTCCACATATGGACACACGCCACCTACTTGTACACACACACACACACACTGAAATTAGTGCCATCATGTTTTCAACAGAACGACGTAAAATAACCTCTTGGTGCTGTTATTAAAACTACTAGCTAACAATCCAAACCAAAAGCGTGAGGTCCTTCCTCGTCTCCCACCACGACCCCCAAGCTCTGAGCTTTTAAATCACTGATATAATAAATGTTGGATTAGCTGTGGATTAGCATGTTCGTTAGCATGTTTGCTCATTTCAGTAGCCACTCTGCATCACGACAAAGCAGAAAGAGCAGAGACAAGAAGTTTTGGCACTTAAGTGAGGTGAGAGTTTGATCCGACCAATGAGAAGAAAGAATGTAGTGTGACGACATCACTATGCGATGGAAAGTCTGTCGTTCTGAATTAGCACGCTAAGCAATGCGGGTTAAAGATAAATTACATACAATAGGTTTAAAATGTAAAAAAAAATTATATAAATATTATAATATCATATAACCGCAATGTCAACTGTCAATTAAAAAAATATTTTAATTATTTTTAGAAATTTATATTACAGCCTGAGATAAACAAGTTCACTGATTACAGCTCGATAAAAATAAAAACTTTTTTTTAAGAATTCTATTTTAATTACAAAATTATTTTATTACAAAGTGATAGTTTTTTTCAAAACTTTATTATTTAAATTTAAACAAATATTTAAATAAATGTATTTAAAAATATATCATTACAGATTTTTAAAATTTTTTAAATTTATTTTTACTTTTTTATTGTATTTTATTACAAAGAACTGTTGAACTGTATAAAAATTAAAATATTAAATATTAAAATAGAAAGTATTATAAAAAAAAAAAAATTTAAACCAATTTTTAAAAAAAGATCTCAGTGGAACTATGCGCATATTAAGATATTAAGCTTTAAAACCTTTATATATATATATATATATATTTAACCTATTCATTATGGAAAATCTATATATTACACAGCTCTTTATATTAAATATATTTTTTAAAAGCCCCTCTACATTATAGAAAATCTATATATTACACAGCTTTTTATTGCAATTTTTTATTTACTTTTTTATTTTATTTTTTTATTACATAGCTTGTGATCTGTATAAAAATCTAAATTTGAAATATTAAAATATTAAAGTATTAACAAAACATTTTCTTCTATTATTATGGTGATAACAAGGACTGTGGGCAGATTAAAATATGAAAACTTTATGAAGTAAAAAATATATATAATAAAGGATCTTTGAACACACATTCATAAGGTATTATAATGTGTCCCTAAGGCATTATACACATTAAACATTCCACACCATTCAGTGTACCTATAAATGGATAGAAATCACAATAAAAAAAATAGTCATTCTTAAGAAAAAATGCAATCGTTGCTTGATATAAGAGGATTAAATGACTTCTGTAGGTTTTGTTAGAGGAACGTAATCCAGCTTGCAGATGTTAGAGAAGCTGCAGTGATTATTTTCCTGGAGCAGCACATCTCACGGTGTGTTATACTTTATAAAAGTCTATTGTTGCTCAGTTTCAGCTTATAGACTAGAAGTTTTCCCTTTTACCTTCACTGTCTCTAATTACATTAGAGAGTGTATTGTTTTCCCTGCAAGCAGCATCATCCACATTGCTTCTATTATATTATCATATTATATAATTTTATATCATATTACTTTTTTTTCCCCTTCATTTAGGAATCGGCGTCTTGTGATCGATGACTCCGAGCTCCCGCATTTTTGTCCTATCATAAGCAATTTCACAAAGACGGTGTTTCTCGGCGATGTCGAATGTAATTTAGGACGCTTCCGACTGATTAGATCAAATTGGATTCTGAAGGCAGAGCGTTTTAAGTAGCATTGTCCCTAAAAGCAGCGATGGAATAATTTAAAAAAAGAAGACGAAGAAGAAGAAGAAGAAACTGGCAGCAGCGAACCACGTAATTCTTTAAGCCTCCGGAAAATGGAGGCTCGGACCAGCGTGCATTTTAATGATTTTAATGATATTCCGTCATGCGTACACAAGCGCTAGGATGACCGTCTCGGCCAAATCCAATTCGATCGCTAAGTTTGTCCTGCTAATCTCAGTAAACGTTTCGAAGGCGAACGTCTAACACGAATCAGCACAACGTGAGATTTGAGCAAGTCAGCAGAAACGTTACAGTAAAAATACCCAACAAATTTTACGCTAATTCCTGTTAGAATAATTCATGTTCATTATTAAACATATCGATGATGTCGTGCTACTTTTTCTTGAAACGCAGCTGTGAAACTTTACCATACAGACCTTAAATAGACAACTGAAAGGAAACGGAACGATCCCCAGCTCTGGTTCTCGTCTGTTCGGAGTTTCGTGTTCGTCTGGGTTAACTCAGGGTTCTCTGGTTAACTCCCACCATCCAAAACTCATTGATTATCGTATCTAAATGATTACTAGTTGCGAATAAGCGTGTACAGTGAAAAACCTCGACTCTGACTGGGAAAGAGAAAGTGTGAATCAGTGAATCAATAAATCATTGATTCGAATGCATCTGTTTAAAATGTACCAAATCGGGGCGGAGCTACGTAATCACTCACAGGTTAAGGGATGACGTGGCGCCTTGGAAATATATGAATGAATAAATATGCATGTGTATAAACATCATGGGGGAAGGTGGGGAGGGTCCAGTGGTTATGTTTGTGCATCATGAATGTTTTTATTTTTCCTTTTTATTTTCCTTCATGATATTGGTTTCTTCTGGGTTTCCTTCAGGGTTCTCCGGGTTTCCTCCAAACCGTCCAAAAGCCATCGATTGTTGTGTCTAAATGATTCCTAGTTGTGACTAAGCGTGTACGACGATAGACTCCAGATTCACCTCGACTCTGACTGGGAAAATGTGAATCAGTGAATCAATGAATTGATTCTTATGCGTCTGTTTAAAATTGACCAGGCTACATAATCCCTCGAAGGTTAAAGGATGACTTGGCACCTTGGAAATAGGTGAATGAATAAGTATGCATGTGTATACACACCATGGGGGGAAAGAAGGGGTCCAGTGGTTATGTTTTGTGTGTCACCAATCTTTCTTCCTTTACGATATTGGCGTTTAAAATTCTAAATCTCCGTCTGAAAGAGCGATCTGGCAGACCTCTGTAGTAAAACCCCAGAGCACAACGTAATGCTGTGTTTGTCAGTTGTTGTCATGCTTCAGTATAATACAGGCTCAGGCTGCGGGCTTTTCAGGCTCAAAAATCCACGTCTCCGGCAGAATATTTTGATGGGTTTGTCTCGTCAGAAGCCCTTTGCATTAAGGGGGTTTGCTGAAGCGCACTCCCCCTGTTCACTATCTCTCCCTGGAGATCTCCATTTCCCAGCGCTTGTTACCGATTCAGCAGGCCTCATGCTCCCCCCCCCCACTCTGTCCGCTGACATAAACTAGGCTGCGGGAGAAAATAGGAGGCGTATTAGTATGTATGAAGTGTGCAAATGAAGACATGGTGGCGAGTGCATATTGCCGACGTAAGGGAGTTTGGAAGGATTTCACCACGCTCCGGTCCACTTGAGCCGCATATTGTGGCCTCATCAATAAATCATATATTAATGCTTTCTTCTTCTATGTTAATCCCAGGCCAAAAAGCTACGTTCCCAATCTGAAGGCAGCCGGAAGGTCGGACATGCATGAAAACAAACCGAAATGGGATTCAGAATTCTTTACCGAAAGCTTTGGAAGGTCCGTTTTTTTTTACTATTCCGCAATATTAGACGCTGTCACGCCAGACTAACGGAAAGATCTTGTTTTTTAAAGCAAACGTCATTAAGTCACACCTGTCAATACACCTGACGATAGCATCGAAGGAAAGCACACCTGCAGCGCACCAGAGGCTAATTAAAGCAGCAACACGAACTTTACAAAACACGAATCAGCAAAAGTCCCAGGCAAAGTGCCCACTTTTTCTCTAAATGCTGCAAAAACAACATTTTTTTGTGTTTTTTTTTAAAAGCGTGACCCTCTCGAGAACTTCTTAATTTGGGCACGTCATCAGCTTGCTAAAATAACACGGGAAATTGGATCGTTTTCAGGAGTTTAGCGTCCTCGCTTTGTGTCAGAACACAGAATGGAGTTAATAAACTGAACAATTAAGAAAGGAGAGTCTCAGTGGTATTTATCCATCGCAGAAATGAACGCAAAATCATGCCGCGATACGCGGAGAAGCCGAGACATGTCGTGTGATGTCAGGACACGAATTTACGTATAGACTCCTGATCCACCTCGACTCTGACTGGGGGGAAAAAAAAGTGTGAATCAGTGTATCATTGATTCGTATGCATCTGTTTAAAATTGTCCAGGCTACATAATCACTTGAAGGTTAAGGGATGACGTGGCACCTTGGAAATAGGGGAATGAATAAATATGCATGTGTATAAACACCATGGGGGGAAATGAAGGGGGGGGGGTCCATTGGTTATGTTTTGTGCATGATGAATCTTATTTTGTTTCCTCCTTCATGATATTGTTTTCCTCTGGGTTTCCTCAGGATATTCTGAGAAGCTGAGACACGTCATGTGTGACGTCATCAAGACACGCATTCACATAATTCTTTTGTTTCTTTTATTTCAAAAATTTTTGTTTCCAACAATCGCTAAACAACTCCTGGAAGGACCGAATGAGTCTTTAGTGTCAACATTGTGTTACACTTTTGTATTTTCTCGTGTTTAATATCACAAAAAAGTCCTTTTTATGAACTTCAAGAGTGAGAGAGGGAGAAAACAAGAAAGGTTTTGTGTAAATATCCTGTTTTTAAGACATTACGCAACATTAAACGTTACTAAAAATGGATAAAAAATACACCTTCACATCGTTTCATTCCTAACAAACCGAATACATGCTGTTACCGTGAAAATTTCCGAAGGTAGTGAAAGCGTCACCACACCGGTGTTGATTATTTTCCCTTCGGCGCACGACACCAAGTGATTTATTCCGTATAAATCTAGACGCTACATTTAAATATGTACCACAGCGCACATGTTGGAAGTTATTCTGTTCTGCAACAACGCACACTGGGATTAATAAAGCGAACGATTCCGTGAATAAATTGGCGCAGCGTCAGCTGGCTGCAGATGTGCGAAAGCGTCCCACACGATCTCGATCCCACGACCGTATTTCCGAAGGAACGCTATAGTTTCTGGAGCATATGTTCACCCAGAAGGCTTCCCGGTTTTATTTTGGTACATTTCACTGAGAGATATATTAACGTGGCAGTTTAATTAGGCAGACCGAGCGAGGTATTGATTATTCACTAGCCCGGGGTAAAGTTTTCCTTTTTCCTCCCAGTCATTTATCGATCCCTCTGTGGAGAAGATTGACAGTCACGGTGCCGGAATATCAAGTGCTCAGGAAACTCGACTCTCTTCCCATTTTCCTAACGCAAAAAAAAAAAAAAAAAACCAGAGAGAAAGATCCCAGCTCTCGCACTCTTCAGGATTACGTCACTAAGCGACGGATTAGTGACAGATTTATTCTTCCTTTTTAACAACGATAATAATAACAATAACCAAAAAAAAACCCCAGAAAGAAATCACAGCGAGAGTTAGCCCTAATGCACATTTCCGATGATGCATGCTGCACTGAAAGGGGAAAAAAAACATTTCCATGTGTAAACAAATCATTTGTTTTATGAATATGGAAGCTGCTAATGCAACCCCCGCCATCCCAATTCGGGCGAAGCTCCAGTATCATTTGCTTTGTGTTGCTCTTTAAGTTGCAGGAGCGAGAGAGAGGGAAAAAAAAATGATGAATGATTTTAATGCTGCTGCATGAGGCTCAAATTATAGAGAAGATATGCCTGAAAAAGCATTTCAGAGACTCATTACGTCGACTCGCTTCCATATATGTAGGGATTCTCATTTATTTTTCATTTTAAAAACAACCGCACGGGCCTCAGCGGCCGCCATTAGGCCATTAGCTCCATCTCATTAGCTGTATAAAAGTCGCTCTTTTTTTTCTCTCCTTCTTCTTTTTCTTTTATTCCTCTTCCCCTCTGATAATCTTTTAAAACGAAAGCGGATTCAAAGGTTACACCACAGGGCCATGAAAATTAGAAATATAAGGAGCCTGGGATGGATTTGTTGTTTTTTACGTGTTTAAACTGTAACCTGTAGCATCGCCGGCGGAAGTTATAAACCCAGTATCATGTCCTATGAAGGCTTCATTCATAATGCATTATAAGTAAGGAATAACACAGCGACAGGGTGGAGTGATGACGTAGAGTTCCACCTGACACCCCTGAGGTTAAATATCTTCTCATGAAGTCTTTTATTCCTCTTAAAAGCATAGATTCTGCACTGTAACTGTACTGTGTGTTATAATGCATTATAAGTCAGGAATAACACAGCGACAGGGTGGAGTGATGACGCAGAGTTCCACCTAACACCCCTGAGGTTAAATATATTCTCATAAAGTCTTTTATTCCTTTTAAAAGCATAGATTCTGTGCTGTAACTATACTTTGTGTTATAACGCATCATAACAGATGCTTTTGCTAAGTCAAGGTGTCTGTTTTCATATTCTGGTGGTGTGTAAATTGTGTAAATGCAATCAGAAACACTACCATGAGTCTGCATTGAATAATATGAACAGTTTTAGTCTGCACGGTTCCTATGAACAGTTATAATCTGGCATGATGCAGCCTGACATTATGAAGGTTAGGTAGGCATGTAGATAGATCTCCATAGAAACAGATTGGGATAATGAGTCTTTTACACAGATGTTATAATGCATTATATTAAAGACTTGCTTATGAACAGTTATTCAGATCTTATAGTGCATTGCAGCACTATTACATTATTATGAATCTACACTGTTCTTATATACAGATATTATAATGCATTATGTAACCTGGTGTTATGAAGACAAATGGTCATGCTTTATAAGTCTTCAGCATGTAGGACCAATGATCCACGTGTTATAATGCATTATATCATAACCACATTAAGTCCACACTGTTCTTACAAAACAATATTATAACGCATTATGTAACCTGGCATTATGATGACATATGGTCATGCTTTACAAAGCGTTGGGCATGTATGCATGATATTATAATACATTATGTAGAATACTTGCTTATGAACAATTATCCAGGTGTTATAAGGCTTTATAACATGACAACATTAAATCCACATTGGTCTATAAATCAATATTATAACGCATTATGACGACATATGGTCATGCTTTATAAAGCGTTGTTCATGTAAGCATGATATTATAATGCATTATATAGAATACATGCTTATGTACAATTATCCAGGTGTTATAATGCATTGTACCATGACTGCATTAAATTTATGCTGGTCTTGGTTTGAAATGCTGATTTTCGAATGCATTCTATTGCATTTTGAAGGCATGGTAACGTTTTATAAAGCTCCTAGCAGGTATGTTCATGTTCATTTAAAGCATTATAACACTTCATGAACGCAGTGTAAAACAGGAAGTATGTTTTGTATGAGAATTGTGTCACGTCTATCCAAGAAGCCGAGCTGAATTCTTTCTACTTAATGAAAAAAATACAGCAGAATACTCACTTCCTGTCTGCTCGATTCCGCGGGAGCTTGTACTTGTAATGTGATTCAGGAACATAACTCAGCTCTTTAAAAGTTTCTAAACTTTTTTTTTCTTACTTTGATGAATTTTCCGAACACTGATATTAGAATTAATGCCTTAAAAGGTGTTATTTTTTTTCCCTGTTAAAAAAATACATCTCCTTTTTTCCCTCCTTTGAATAGCAGTGTAAGGGTGATTATGCAAGTATTTCATAAGATTGCAACACATGTCGTTATTTGTCTGAGTGCTCTTGCGTGTGTGTGTGTGTGTGTGTGTGTGTGTGTGTGTGTAGAACAGTAGTTCAGCGACTGTAATATTAGTTTTAGACTTTTAATACCGTCCCAGTCATATGTAATTGTATTATACAGAACTTTTTTTTTTCTCCTATTTTTGTGCCAAGCAGCTTCATGTTTATGAAGAACAGACGACATTTGGCACCTTTCATCTGTCAAAATTTGCCTTAGTGACAAAGCAGAGTATTAAAAATGGCTGTGAAAGGAATTTTTTTTTTTAAAAACTTAAAAAATCATGTAAGGCCCAAAAGACTGCGAATTAATGTCTGTCATTAATTTTAAGTTATGGTTTAATTTATTTAATGCACAAATATTATTTATGGCCAATATTGGAAAAAGTATTTTGTAATTGTTTGTTCACTATTAATAATATAGAATAAGATTATTTATTTATTTATTTATTTATTTATATTTATTTATTTATTACTGTATGTAAAGGGTGCCAATAGTTTTGCTCCCGCCGATATATGAGGCAAAATACAAACTAAATATTTTTGTAAGATTTTGACAATGGATTTTGACCCATAGTTAGAAGACACAAGATCAAGATTTCTCATTTGTAGTCAACTCCAAAATTATTGGCACCCTTTCAAAGGAACTGAATGAACATTTAAAAAATAAATAAATAAATAAATTAGTTAATTAATAATATTATTAATAATAAAAATAATAATAATAATTTCACAATTAGAGAGACAACCGATATTTTCTCTACTGTTCTCTAAAAAATTGTTTTGATTATATTTTCCTTAAAAATGTATATTTGTTTACAGTTTATATGTTTTTTTTGTTGTTTGTTTTTTTACAACCATACCAAATATTATTTTAAAAAATGGTCATCGTTCTAGTGCTCTAGTTACCCGTTTCTACAAACTATGACGAAAAATTTCCACCTGAATACCAGGAGGTTAAGAAATGGCAGTAGATTGGCAGATTATTTCACTAGATATAAATAACAACAAAAAAAACTTATATATAATATTTAACACTGAAAACACAAATCTTTCGAAAACCAAATGAAGATAGCAAACACTGCAGATATCACATCATCCACGACATCTCACTTGTGATATTATTTCTGTCTAATACTGTATATATTAACAATATAAAACTGTTCACTCACTGCATGTGCTGTTTTTACCTGGAGAAGGGTGCCAATAATTATGGAGCTGACTGTAGCTGAAGAAAACATAAATAAATAATTTTATGTTATCCTCAGCTACGGAGATGAATTTATAGCACCGTCACAGGTTGTTTGGTCCTTTTTTTTTTGCCTCATTACAGTTTAAAAAATTTGTATCTCTTGTTTAAATATCTTTTCTCCTGGAGACACTGTGTGTAAATATGGAGTGAACATGGAATCCCGTCCTTGATTCAGTAACATGTTCATGTTAACGTCTTGAATAATCACCAGCTAGAGGTTTTTACGTCACTTTCCTCGAGCGATTTCTAAAGTGAGCCGCCGTCCAAATTCTAGGTGTGTGTCAGGTGCAGAAACAGCAAATATGTGAAGAAACCGGTGTCAAAAAACATGACGCCATATGCCAAAGCAGGCAAAAATGCCCGAGGAAAGAGGCAGCGGCGTCAACGGCGACGACGGCGGAGGAGGGATGAAGCTTGCTGACAGCAGGACTGTAGAATGAGTCCAAAACAAAAAAGACAAAGTGCGCAACAGCCTGGGAAATGACCGGCAAACTCAATTTACTTCTTCTTAACCAGCCCTGATATTACCTTTAAAAGCTCGGTGATTTATGATGCGCGCGGTTTTTTGGAAGAGACTCGGACGGAACATTAGCATGGAAGTGAAGTAACATGGAGACGTCTCATCAGATGATCCAGCAGTCACGAAGAAAAGCGAGGAGTAAACCATGCTGTGGCACGCTGTCGCAGGAAAATCATCAGCAATGCACTGGAGCCATGATGATACAGTAATACTGTACACCTAAGCGATTTATGCTAACAATTACAAGCGTTTTATTTTTTAAAAACAGAGACACGTTACACTTTTTAAAGCTACATTGAATGCTGGAACAAAATAGTTACAGTTTTTAATAGTCGACTTTTTTATAATTTATAATTGTTATTTAAATAATTAAGAAATAAAATAAAATAATTGAAGGGGTTTTTTTTAGATTAGTTCGAGAAACGACTAAAATATTTGTTTTTATTTGTTACCTATTGATAAAACAAACCATATTTAAAATTAGCGCAAAATAGTGACAAAATACTAAATTCTTCAACCTGCCTCTGCCAGGAGGTTACAAACTACCATTAGATTCAAATCAACAAAGAAATGTTTGTGCGAACCGAAGATTTTACCAGAAGTCCTTCCGTCTCTAGTTTTAGTTTTGAGAACAAATAAACCGCACAAAACAAGCGAAACACAGCTTGTCATGCTACCAAAGTACAAAAGTTTTACAAAGTTACAAAGCGCTACCACTGGAGACTCCTTCCGTAAGTGTCCAATAAATTTCTCCTCACGGGAAACATCAACATTTGTTATTACTATGATAGTTTCTGCTCTGAAAAACAAAACAAAACGTAGAAATGATTACATATTAAATGATAGAATTTAGAGATTCCAATCAATCTACGTTCGTTAGAAAGACTTCGTTAGAATAACAGATTTCCTGTGACGTAGCAAAGCGTATATATATAAGTACAGACCTCACGCTGCGTGATACTCGCTAAAACGTCACTATTAACCTTATCAGAGTGTCGTATGCGCTATTCTGAATACGCCGCTCCGCTCATTTTCACGTACATACGCTTAATCCTGGCATTATGCCATTTCCTGCATTATTAATACAAGAGGATAGAAAAACTTCCCAAGCGGTTTGGGTTAGCAGAGGCTAACTCCCTCAGCTGGCGCAATGGCCAGCATTATCACGGATTTGCGGGAGTTCAGCACTTCCCGCTCTGGCCCGTGCTACCCATGTAAGGGCTTAATGTTTTATACACCACGTGATTCAGTCCAGCGAGTTTCGATGTGATGCGATGCTTCCCACCCGGTGTCCATTACACCTCATCAGTCCGACCTCTGGTCATCCGTCCTCGTTTTTCGCCGTTAAAGCTTCAAGCGCTCGCGTTTTTCTGTATCATCACAGCAATTTCAAGTGAGCGGTGAATATAAATAAATAGGATCTTGCTTTCGCCGGAAATGGATCCCAATTTTATATATTTTTGAACAACACACACCCGAGAAATGGAAGGTCAGAGAAATGTAACCGGAGGCTATGACACGAATATTAAAGGTTCGATTGGTATTTCTCGATTTCCATGACTGCTAGCTCTTTAGCCGCAAGCGACTCCGAAAGGTCAAGCTAACAAGCGTGAAATGCAATGTCTGCTTTGCGAGTTCCGAGTGATGAAAGCAGGGACACCTCTGAACCTGAACGCGGGGCTCGGGAAACAAAACGGATAAAATAAATAAAATAAGAGCGAATCTTTTTTTTTTTTTTTTTTTTACCCAGACAGCAAGGGAGATGGGAGATGGGAGGAAGTCAGGATCCTCTGGGTTGGATGCCATGTGGTTTGTTAGCGGTTTACACTCGTATGCTCATGACCCGGGGCTGTGCTCTAACAGGCAGATGTCTGCCAAGACGCCGTGTCCGGGGGTTGGTGACAGGAGCGGCGGCCGACGAGCGTCCGGTGATCAAAGGGTGAAGCCGTGTGGCCGTGTCCTCTCTTAGAGCTCCTGCCAATGCTGAAGCTTTGAATTAAGCCTGATTAGGCATTAAGCATTCTCTTTCAGCTGCAGGGCGAAAAATTAGCATCAAAAGTAGCTTCGATATAATATCAGAACTCTATAACGCAGCCGGGTCTAACAGCACAAAACCGTGTGTGTGTACACGTGCTTCTGGGAAATGACAGAAAGTAAACTTAATGTAGTTATACATGATAGTACATGAATCCTGAAAGAGTCAAATGTGAAAATAAATGACTCACATGTGATAGCAAATGAATCCTGAAAGAGTCAAATGTGAAAATAAATGACTCACATGTGATAGCAAATGAATCCTGAAAGAGTCAAATGTGAAAATAAATGACTCACATGTGATAGCAAATGAATCCTGAAAGAGTCAAATGTGAAAATAAATGAATCACATGTGATAGCAAATGAATCCTGAAAGAGTCAAATGTGAAAATAAATTGATAGTAAATGAATCTCGAAAGAATCATGTGTAACAAATAAATGAATTACGAAAGAATCACATGAAAAGTTGAATCATCAAAGAATAATGTGTAAAATGAATGAGCTGTAAAGTATCACATGTGACAGTACATGAATCTCAAAAGAATCATGTGTGAAAATAAATGTATTATGGAAGAATCATACGAAAACTGAATCGCTTGAATTATTAAATGAATGAATAAACGAATCACATGTGATGGTAAATGAATCCTGACAGAATCACATGTGATAGTAAATGAATCTCAAAAGAATCATGAGTGAAAATAAATGTATTATGAAAGAATCACTTGAAAATTGAATCGTCAAAGACACTCACATGTGAGTAAAAATGGATCGTGAAAGAATCATACGTTAAAGCTGATGAATCCAAAAAGAATCATATATGAAATAAATGAGCTGTGAAAGCCTCAAATGCGAAAAGAAATGAATCATTAAAGATTCTTATGCTGAAAAAAGAAACTGAATCATAAATTAATCCTGAGAGAATTGAAAAGAAATTAATCACATGTGATAATAAAATGAATCCTGAGAGAATCACATGTGACAAACGAATCACACGTGATAGCAAATGAATCCTGAGAGAATCACATGTGACAAACGAATCACATGTGATAGTAAATGCATCCTGAGAGAATCACGTGACAAACAAAAGAAATAAAATTAACCACATTAAAACATAAAAATCTATTAAAATAGATTAAAAAGAGTCACTTGAGAAAACAGAATCGTTAAAGAATCACATGTGAAAAGAAATGAATCAAATCATGTAAGATGATGAACACGCATGCATCGTATGTGAAAAACGTTCCTGTGAATTTTTTTTCCTCGTAGACCATAATGTTTTATGATGTTTATGATCATTATTTCCGACATCATCCTCACTTGACGAAGAACGAATAAAATCCCGGATAGTCGGTTCCTCCAGTCGCGTGCTCTCATTGCGGGTTACACGAGCGTTTTCTGAGGAGAATTTACATAGCGCGAGAGCACACAGCAGTCAGCCCGACTGTCAGAGCTGCCACACGGTCTCATGTTGCCACTCCGTCATTGTCAGAGCTTTTATTTTTTTTCCCTCCCGGATAGACACCTCTCCATAATGTTCTCGCAAAGGCACCTCTCTCTCTCTCTCTCTCTCTCTCTTTCTCTGCCGCTCTTTACATAATGGATGTCGCTCTGCTGGATTGCTAGTTTCAATTACTTCTGCTGAGAGCCGGGGAAATTCCAGCGCCAAAGTCACACCCGGAGGCCCATCTCTGCGCCGGTCTCCATCTCCACGCGCGTTGACCCGCACGCTGTTCTCTGATTGGCTGTCCTTCTTGCGCCTCAAGTATTGGTTGACTTAAGGCTATCCAATCTGGTCTTGTGTGCTGCTGGAATGTTTGTAGAACCTCCATTTTTTCCCCTCTCGATCCGGGCTGAGGGAGGCACTTAACAGTTGAGACGCGCTCTAGGAAAGTCTTAGAAAGTCACCTTGCATTTCAGAGACGGGTTAGTCGACGTGGAGAAAGTACAGAAAGCGTGTGATGAGAACAGGCCACGGCCGGTTCCTCGTGAGCTCCGAGCGAGGCCTGATGATTGCAGTGTACACCGATTCCTCGATGCAGTCACGCTCGGCTGTACCGCACCGTCTGTCGTGCTGCTGTGAACAGGTCCTATCGTTTCTATAGTAACCGCTCATTCACGGGGACAGATGTTGATACGGTGACGTTTTCTGCAAGGAGATTTCTGTCAAACATTTATGCAAGGAGTCTCCAGTGTCGGATGTTCACTCTGTTCGATGACAAGCTCCATTTCTTTGTCTTAGAGAGGCTGTTGTGGGAACGAGTGTTTATATCCGCTGTGATATAATTAATTTGTGGAATATTAAATGTAGCCCGAATTGGATTAAAAACTCTAAGATAACTCTAGCTCGGTGTTGATTCATTTTCTGTAACAGAACAATATGGTTAGAGTTGTGAAAGATTCAAGTGCAGTGCTTAAATAAATCAGGAAAGAGTCAAGTATGAAGATCGATGAACCATCTAAGAATCACATGTGAAATAAGTGAATCGTGAAAGAATCAAGTTTGAAAGTAAAGGAAACATCAAAGAATCACATGTGAAAGCCAATGAATCAACAAAGAATCATATGTGAAATAAATGAATCGTAAGACAGTCACATGTGAATAAAAATGGATCGTGAAAGAATCATATGTTAAAGCCGATGAATCCAAAAAGAATCATATGTGAAATAAATGAATCGCAAGACAATCACTTGAATAAAAATGAATCGTGAAAGAATCATGTGTGAAAATCAGCAGATCTTTAAAGAATCATATGTGATCTAAATGAATCGTGAAACGATTAGATGTAAATAAAAATTCAATCCTGAAAGAATCAAATAATAAAAGGAGACGGATAATGACTCCTTTTCATCACACTGCTTCGCTGTTGTTGTTATTTTCCTATATCAGCATGACATGAGTGTTTTATTCCGTATTTGGCGTCATTTTATTGTGTAAATATTCTGTTTTAGGAATATTTTGAACCGGTAACGGTTCCCACATTGCAACAAACTGACCTTCCATTTACTTTTCTGAAACATCTCTGCTATTAATACGAGTCCTGACACACCGAGCATCGGTTTTAAATCCAGTGGAATCAGTTTCTAGTCTTCTTGCACATTTTAGCTCGCTGAAACATCATTCCAGGGATTCAGAAACCATGTGGTGGTGAACGTCTGTGTATTTTTTTTTTTAGTCCTGAACACAGGAAAAGGCCTGGCTTCTCCTCCACCTTCTCCACGGCAAGAGGATCTCAGCCTGTCGTCTTCCCACCGTTTCCTCCCGCTCGCCCGGGCCCGGCTGTGCAGGATTATCAAATATTTATTCATTTACCAATTTTACAGGAGGATACAACCTTTTGAGCATGTCCGCTCTGAGATACAGCATTGATTAGATGCCAGCTCTTACCCGGGCAGAGACTTCATCCCTCCCACACGCAACGGAAACAATCCACAACGTGTCCATCTCCTGCACAGATTAAGCCCACCTAAGGTATTGGCAATAACAGCGGACAAGGGCAGAAACAGCAGCATTCAGACACACTGAAATAAAAGACAGACAATATTGAGGGAGACAATATCGGCCCACGAGGAAAAAAAAAAAAAAAAAAGCGGTTAGAGGGAGTTTGAGCCGATAAGATGCTTAACTCTTAACACTGACTTTTTTTAGTGTGAACATTTCTTTCTTTCTTTCTTTCTTTCTTTCTTTCTTTCTTTCTTTCTTTCTTTCTTTCTTTCTTCTTGTTGTGAACAATGACAACACCACAGACGTTATCCCTTTGCAAAGCAAGCACTCTGTCTAAAATCAGATTTGTTTATTTATTTATTGTTTAACTTTCTAATTATTCTCCAGTTAGCAGCTTAGTTTCTTACAGTCAATGCTTGCTGACATAACTAGCGAATACTAGTTAATACTAACTAAATACCTGCTGATGAGATTGGTGAGATAATCTTAGGTAAGTTAATGAATCATGAAAGAATCGCATGTGGAAACACACGAATCATCAGCCAATCACATGAGGAAATGAATGAATTTCGCATGAAAATCAGTGAATCGTCAAATATGAAATAAATGAACCATGAACGAATCATTTGTGAAAATCGATGAATCGTAAAAGAATCACAGTTGAAACAAACTAATTGTGAGGCAATGACATGTGAATATAAATGAATCGCCAAGGAATCATTTGTGAAAATCAACAAATCGTCAAAGAATCATATGTGAAATAAGTGAATTATGAAAGAATCATTTGTGAAAGTTAACGAATCGTCAAAGAATCATGTGTGAAAATCGGTGAATTGTCAAAGAATCATATCTGAAATAGTCTAATTGTGAGACAATCACATGTGAATAGAAATGATTCTTCAAAGAATCGCACGTGAAATAAACTAATCATCAGTCAGTCACGTGAAATAAGTGAATCGTCAAAGAATCATGTGTGAAAATTGGTGAATCGTGAAAGAATCACATGTGGAATATATGAATTGTGAAAGAATCATTTGTGAAAATCAGTGAATCGTAAAAGAATCAAACGTGAAACAAACTAATTGTGAGACAATCACATGTGAATGTAAATGAATCATCAAAGAATCATTTTGAAAATCAATGACTCATCAAAGAATCGCATATAAAATAAACTATTCATTATGAATTCAATGTGAATTAACCAGCAATCCTGTTGCGTTTGGCTAGCTAGTGTTGGAAAAAAGGCGTGCGTATATAATTGTGATGAAATGAAATTAAAACAGAAGAAATGAGAAACTTTATTTGAGTATTTTATGTAGTTTAAAATGTTCTGAAGAGTAAATTCCAGTTACAAAAACATCTAAGCACAAAACCAGTACAGCTTGAAGAGCCAGGTTTCTGCACATGGATACGTCGAGTTAATGATCATTTGTAGTAACAACTTAAATATTAATCACGGTAGAAAAAAAGAAAAAAAAAAACGTGTCGAGTCTCTTAGAGCAAAGTCCTCGTGTAACTTCACGCTCACGGATTCTGCATATTCGCTCGGCTCCGAGTGTGTGTTTTGGCTTTATTTCCCTCGTCGCGTTGGGAGTCTCTTCCTCTACAAAGTGGAAACTTTGTCTCTGAGCTCAGACACGAGTCTTCTTTAAAGAACAGAAGCTACTTATACAAATGTATTCTTGTAATTTTCTGCACTGAATGCACTAATGTGGTGACTATTACATCTACAGCCTCATTAATACTGCATGACGCCCGGTAGCAGAGCGGAAATATCCCCCAAAAAATCTGCAACATGCTTCCATGAGATTAATAATATTGCCTTAGTGTTTTCTGAATTTATTTGGCATAATAAGATTGTAGCAGGAGAAGTGCAGACTTAAGCATGGCATTTTGTTTTATATTTCTTTCTTTTTTTTTTTTTTTATCCAAGCCCCCGCATGATGAATGATGCATGTGAACGGATACAAATGGAATCTGGATCTTTTTGTGAATGCTAATTTTTTTCTCATCTATTTTTTTTTTCTTCTTCTCCTTTTTCGTAGCACATCCTTCACATGTTTTTTTATGATCTACAGATGGATATTGAAATCTTTGTAATCTGATTCCACTGTATTGCTCTGGAAAAGTTTATTGATTTCATTCCAGGACCTTAGAGAAGCGAAATTCGCTCAGGTCTCGCGTCGACACCGTCGCATCCGACCAATCAGGAGAGTCGAGCTCTTTAACCCTTTTAGCAAAAGCCTCTTGAAGGAGACATGGGTCACGTGTTGCTACACCACAGATTAAGATTATTCCAAGATGGTTGCGTGGCACAAATCACTTTCAGCCATTAAAAAGAAGCACCTTTAGCATAAATAGCTAATTATCTACTCCATAACCACAGCCAGGTAAGAATTAAAGAGCTTTTAATGACTGGTAAAGCTACAAGAATTAAAACAACTATGCTCGCTAACTAACTAATTAGCACGCTAGTTAACTATGTGTTATGTGCTAATTCCTTGCTAAAAAGCTCAACCTGGTCCCTCATTTAAGA
The DNA here is from genome assembly GCF_019097595.1 of Hemibagrus wyckioides. Classification (NCBI taxonomy): domain Eukaryota; kingdom Metazoa; phylum Chordata; class Actinopteri; order Siluriformes; family Bagridae; genus Hemibagrus; species Hemibagrus wyckioides. The sequence continues at coordinate 23,526,827 of NC_080711.1, forward strand.
GCCAATTAAAGATGATTTATATGTAAATATATTTTTTAAAAAGTAGTTTATATGACTTTATAGAGTATGCTACATATTTTAACATTTTTAAAAAAACGGTAACGGCTCAGGTGGTGTAATTATGAATCCCCCCCCCCCGAATCATATGATTTAGCGCATAATCTTATCCTTTCCCTTGATATTATGCAGAGCATCTTTGATGTCTGACACCGTAATATATTAGTCTGTCTTTTTTTTTTTTCCACTCTGTGCAAATTGATGAATCCGGCACACAGTAATCCCTCACGTGGATCCCCCACAATGCAGTGCATTAAAAGCAGATTGCATGCATGCAGATCCTCCAGCTCCTGCACCAACCGACTCGGATCTGCAGCTTCGGTCTCATTTCCTCCATCCATCTGTCTCTGTCTCGGACCATCCCTTACCTGTTCCTCTCTAGGGCCTCAGCTTGCTCCGTGCTCAGAATAAACACAATATCCCTCTGAAACCCATTAGATCTCCCACCGCTCTTGCTTTATTTAGATTTGTATTAACACACGTTCTGTCAGGGAAATGGGATAACCTGCTTTTTTTCCTTCGCATCTCTCCACATCGAAGGCCTCCTTGCTTTGTAGAGTGTTTTTCCCCCTAAATAAAAAGTGCTAATGGACAAAATGAAAGGAGGCACTTATTCCTCATGCCTGGTAAAAAAAAAGAAAAAGAAAAAAGGGCGGGCTTTAAGCGCAGCCGCTAAACTGCAGCGGAGTTGTGATCTAATTACGCCCAGCAGCATGCATTCCAAAAGACAGGTAGCTCTTTTTTCATTAAGCGAGCAGAGACAGCAGATACATCATGTCGAGCGGATGAGAGGGAAAATGGCTGCCTAACGGGGCGGGGAGTACGCTGAGAGGCGGAACCGGAGGGTGATGGATTGGAGAGTCTGGTGCATCACGTGATACGTAAATAGGATCTCGCTCAGTTGAAAAAAACAAATATATGCATTGAACATTCTGCAAATGCAAATGAGATGCAGGCGAAGGAAAGGCGTTCGGTGTGGCTGTAAATTATTGCTATTGCAGGTTAACATATCGCTTCTGCATATTTCATTATCGGAAACTGTGATTAGAATCCTCTGCAACAAACATCGGACGAGAATATTTAAAAGCGTCATCATATTTTGGTGGTCTGTGATCACTTGACATGTCATACTGAAACACGATGTTTGTTTAGGAAGTTAGCGATTTCTATTTTATTTCAGGCAACGTAAAAATGTACTGCAGTCCAAACAAAATTAATCTACAGTCATGTGCAGGACGTATGTTGCATTTTCTACCCAGTAGATCGATATCCTAAAGACCAAATCTGTAAGATCCAGCAGCCGTGAATGGTCCTTGGACGTAGAGATTAAAATAAGGAAGTAGGGGTTTAATCCAGGTTGGAAAGAGCCATAATTCATGATTGGTACCGAGTCATCATCCAGAGGACACGCAGAGCTATCGTTAAAGTATTTCCAGCATATCAACGGTACAGGGAGCTGTGGGATTGGATGCCCAGATGGTGTGCAATTTGAAGGGCCATGCAAGGACTCTCGAGGTACGCCGGCAATTACCGTCTGTAGAACCATATACTTAAATAATGTGGTAGGGGGGTTGTCAAGCAGGTTGAAATGCCTGAGAGGCATGCTGAGACAGAAGCAAAGCTATCATTAATGTATCAGCAAGATAGCGATGCTACAGGAAGCTGTAAACTTTAATGCCTTGATGGTGTACAGTTTAATGTACAAGAAGAGAAGGCCCAGCATGAATCCTTGAGGTATGCCGGCAATTACTGATCATAGAAGCTAATGCTTAAATAATAAGGAAAGGGGTTTGAAAATCTTGGGAGGCATGCTGTAACCCATAAGCTATATTTTTTCTTTGGCATGGCAGTTGTACGGGAAGCTGTGAGATTGGATGCCTAGCATAGATCCCTAAGGTATGCCGGTAATTATCCACTGTAGGACCATCAAGAGAGGTAGGACTTGAACCATCTGGTACGGTTCCTTTGATGCCAAGCTCGAAAAGACTACCCTCTTAGTTCACTGTATTAGAACCTGCACATAATATCATCTCTACAAGAACTGAGAACAGGAAGCCAGGGGTCTGAGCACAGGGGTCTCATATAAGGCTGGTCAGAATCCAAGCCTAGGCAAGTTTTTCCGTGTAGAGCACAGCTTCCCGACTCTGGCACTGGAGAACCCCCTGTGTTGTGTTTTAAACTATTGGCCTGAATGCTTGAAAATATTTGTAACATAGGTGTAATGTGACAAGTTGAATAATCATATTGTTCTGCAAGTCCAGAAATGTCTCCAGACCAGCATTTTTACGAGGACCATGGATAGCGGAAAAAATGGCTTTTATACTTCAGCAAACTGACCAAAGTCTCAGAGCACCCAAGTCCGCAGGTCCCAATGCCCCCAAGTCCTGAAAAAATGCAACTATGAAATTGAGGCTACTCTTGAAGCGTGGGATTCGGTCAGTTGTTCTCTCCAGGTTCCCAACCCAAGTCCTGGAGAAGGACCTGGACCTGTCCTACTCTAACCCACCAGATTCAACTAAGAAAGAGGTGTCGATTAGCTGATTAGCTGAATCAAGTGTCAGAAAAAACTCTAAAATGTGCTGGACAAGGGGTTCTCAAGGAGTGGGATGAGGAACCTGTTCAAGTATCTGATTAGAAACTAAAGAAGGGCCTGTGGTTCTCAACTTGAGTGTTAAGATCTCTTAGTGTCTTGAGTGATTGATTTACTCAAGCCTTTACTTTGGAAATGGGTTGACTGGTAAGGATAAGGAGGAATTCCTATATGACAACTTCAGTGTAGGAGGAGCAAAAAGTCCTCAGAAGACAATAATGGCATGAGTAGGGTAGAGTGGAGGAGGGTACTGAAAATGGAGAACCCTTATAGTGTGTTCATTATGTTGTCAATCTTGTCCCGGTGTTAGGTTACATGTTGTAAGATGAGTGCCCTTCTTAGCGATAAGCGTCTAAATTATTTGTACTTTTCAGATTTTCTGTCTTGTGTGGGGTCATGAGGTTAATGAGGCAAAATAAAAACAGATGTTCAGCGCAGTCATAAATAAAGAATTATGAATACAAGGTGTTACAGTAGATTGTAGGTGTTGCAATGATGTATTTATTTTCAGACTATTCCACCCAACCACCAAATCGAGTCAAGAGAGAGAGAGAGAGAGAGAGAGAGAGAGAGAGAAATAGATTTTCTGGTGTCTCAGAGGAAGTGAAGGTGGAGGAGGTATGCAGGAGCTTTGAGGCTCTCTGGAGGAAGCGTGGAGAGAAAGATGTCATCGGTAAGCCTTGGGTTGATGCCACTGGCAGAGAGGCGGTGTAGGAGTGATTGATCAAGGTGTCGTTCCTCTTTCCATTTAACATTAAAGCCATTTACATTTTAGAAAGGAGCAGTTCTCCCGGCCATTAAAAATTAATCAGAAGAAAGTTGTGCTGGAATATTGATCGTCCGTCCGCCGGTCTTCGGAAGAGAATGTGCTGTCTCCGCAGTCACCTCTCAAAAATTTTCGCCTACATTCTTCATCCTGGCGTTGACATTTCTCAGCAGGAGGAGGTTCCTGGGCTGCTCTTCTCACTGAAGGAGACGAGCAGTACTGTATATGTGTACACAGCACAAATTGGCAGAATTTCAGAAGCTTCTTTCGACCTATTTACATAACTAGCTGATTACTATTAGCTGCACTTCTGTGGTGAGTTCACACTCAAGTGCGCTAAGGTTTAAGAGATTTTCATTGTTATTCCATTCCATTTCTTCTGGTGAGTTTGACCATATTTGGTTAAACAATCAGAATGAGCTATTAAGCCTTTTCCTTACATTGTAATTGCTTCAGAATCGTGTGTTCTGTTTATAGGCACGCTTCCAGTCCTTTCTATTTCAGTAACGGCTCGATTTGTGCCCTTCTCCCCTCAGAGCCAGTGTTTATGCAGAGATCTCAATATAGTTCTCTCGATAACCTTTACTCTGCTCTGAGCTAGCGACCTCGGTGGCCCCCTTAGAGTGATCGTTGGCCTCTCGTTGACTTCTCCCACAAGTCTCCTTCTTGTTCTGGCTGAGAGTTTTGAGGGATGACCTTTCCTAGGCATTGTCACAACGGTTTGATACAGCTTCCACTTTCTCATAATTGAACCAACAGCGTCCGCCGGGACTTCCTAACACTAAGCGTTGTTTTCTTTTGTACCCTTCTCCCAATTTATTCTTTTTTTTTGTTTTCCTTTATGTCTAATGCCTCCGCGGTGCTCCTTAGTCTAAATTTCCCCAGCTGTCTTTCAGATTCACGAGCCGAATAATGAGCTCTTAACTGTGTGAGTTTTATCCACTGTAATGATTCACTGTACTTTAAAAAATAAAAAGCCGCAGAACTCGATTTTACTGTAGAGGAGATTGAGAGGATCGGACGAGGATTTGTGTGGTGTAGGAAAACGCAGTACATAAAGTCATCGGTGAGCTTCGGTTATAGAAACAGTTATTAAATAGTTTTCACTTTTCAGACCTCAGGCATAACCACGCCTGCTAGGTGGAGCTTGTTTAACGGAGGACAGCGGTAGGTGGGTTGAACTAGTGACTGACGCTAGAGGCTGCAGTCTTTAGCCTCTCCGTTAGAGCACCCGTCTCCCATGCCAGAGACCTGCTTGGTGCGGTAGCGTGTAGGACCCAGGGGGGTTAGACTTGCTGGAAAAAGAGGCGTGTCTCTTTTACACCAGATTCTTACCTTACATTTTAACAGCATCCAGGTTTCTGTATTAGTGCATTATACACAGGCCTCATTCTTTATGACAAAATGATGGAAGGAGTCTCCAGTGTCAGATTTTTGTAATAGTCAGAGTTTAAAGCTGTAATGTTGTAATTGACCAGAAATGACACAGCATCACACATGTAGCTATGAACAGATAAAAACTATTTCTTCGATCCATAAATAACTGTCTGAAAGGTACATACAAAAAATAACCGTCTTTTTTCGGCTTCTTCACACAACACCTTCATCAATTATTTTCCGCAGTGTCTTACACGCTTATTTTCCCGAAGGGCGACAATAATTCCGGAGCGTGCGTTGCGAAGTCCGAGCTGATAAGAAGCGGTAGGATGAATACAATACGGTTACAGCAGGGTATAAAAGTGTTAGGCACTGATTTAATAATAAAGGTGTGCGAGGGAGGAAAAGAGAGAGTCCGTTCTGCATGTGTGGCTTAAAGACAAATTAAATATATGCAGAAAAGTCTAGCTATTTTCTGTTGAAGATGCTTCAATAATGTTTAATTCGCCGGATCTTTCTCCTTTCCTTCATTTTGTCGTGAATTCCAGCGTCGCACACCTCCCTCGTATTTGGCGAAATCTGATTTCGCTTATGAGCTCTACACAACAAACAAGCTCATTTTCTAAACAGCTCAATATTCAAACGATCTCATGCTGATGTCACGTCTGAGCCCGCACATCCGAAGAAATCCGCTTCCGGCGTTTTTTGGGGTTTTTTTTTCTTCCCTCTCTTCCCTTCCCTTGCAGTCTAAACCCAACGTTATTGCGTCTGTATCGCTTTAATTCTGTGTACTCCGAGGCAACAAACGAGGATATGAGGGTAGATGAGTCATTCGTCATTTTCCTACTAAATATTATGACAAGTTGATTGTGAGGTTGTGCCGAGCGAGGCATAGACGGCGTGTCACAACCCACTGATTCCAACCATTAACGGTGTAGAAGCTGGGGGCTGAATGGTGCGTGCGCTACACACTTATATAACAGCTTTCCTTCGAGCCTTCACGCTGTCTTAAACTGACAAAGCCTATAGCGGATGCACAGTTAAGTGCCGGCCCGAGCAAGTGCATTGTTTCTTATAATGAGGTCTCAAGCCTCTACTTCACAAGCTGCATTCGTTTTTTTCTCCTCAGCTCTTGGCACCGGCTTTAAATCCCGCTGCCTCACTTTCTGCACGATTCATTACAACAAAATGCTTTTCAAGCCTTATTTATCTTCTCAGAAAAGCAAAAATTCTTCAATAATAATTCTGATTGTTTCTATAGAAACAACTCATTCACAGGGCACCGGTGTTAAAACGCGTCACATATCCGTCCATCTCGTAAGGAGATGTTTATTTAACGTCCACGGACTTTTTTCCCCCACATTTTCATGTATTGCAGCTTCAAGTGAGTATAAGTGAGTAGTTTTTATTACTACAGTTTTAAAGGAGGCGTGTCGTCGAAGCAATTTATCCAAAAATCTGAGAAAAAATAACTTTACAGTATGGATGTGAAAAAAAAATGGTTTAAGCCATGGCCTTGGCACAAATGGAGAAAAAATCCAAAAAATTCCAGTTGTTAAAAAAAATGGTTTAAGCCATGGCCTTGGCACAAATGGAGAAAAAATCCAAAAAATTCCAGTTGTTAAAAAAAATGGTTTAAGCCATGGCCTTGGCACAAGTGGAGAAAAAAATCCAAAAAATTCCAGTTGTTAAAAAAAATGGTTTAAGCCATGGCCTTGGCACAAATGGAAAAAAAATCCAAAAAATTCCAGTTGGAATTTTTTTTATTTTTTATTTTTTACTGTGCCAAGGCCATGGAACCTGAAAAAAACCCAGAAAAAATGGAAAAATAAAAGTGGAAAACAGTGGAAAAAAATCCAAAATAAAAACCAACTGGAAAAAAAACCTGGAAAAAAAGCTGGAAAAATTGTTTAAAGCCATGGCCTTGGCAGAAAAAAATTCCACCTGGAATTTTTTGGATTTTTTTCCACTTGTTCCAAGACCATGGCTCAGACCATTTTTCCAGGTTATCTGTATTTTACGAGTATTGCACCTTTAAGATTTTATTTCTACTGTAGTTCGATGTTCTCAAGTAAAGACAAGTCATAAACTCAATGTATCCAATCGGAACAATCTGAACTAAATGATCTCACACGGACATCTATTCGTCTCTGGAAAAAGAAAGTCCCTCCCTAGACACTTTTTTTTTGTTGTTGTTGTTTTAACAGCGCTTTTAAAAAAAAGTGCATTTTGTCTGGCTCTGAGCTCGCCTCTATTACCCAAGCAAAGCATTCCTTTATGAGCCCATTAAACGAGCACATGCAATCCAAAATACTCATTAGAACTTAACCTTCTAAGTCCTGAAGTAGCGCTTTTATTATCCGGCCTGGAGAAACGGTCCCAGTCAGCAGTCCATCGCTCGCCCCCATCCCTTCTCTTATTTTTTTATGAGCCGGTACAATCAATAAAGAATGGTGTGGGAGAGCTTCATCCCGTTCAGAACATAATTTGTGTCAGAAATGTCTACTGTTCTGCAATGGTGTATTGACTTATTAAATAAAAGAGGGGAAGGGAGGTTCTGAGTGGGAGTGCTGTGCTGGAGGAAAGGGGGCTTTTCTTTTTTTTTTGTATGGGATATTAAGTTTTGGTATTATGGCATTACAGTCGGTGCGCGAGCCGTAACGCCGAGGCAATTTTCCGACTGCTAATTAGACGCGCATGCAAATGAACTTTCAAGGAGTCGCCTTAAAGGAGGAACCGTTATGAGACGAGAGATGTGGCGTGGCTGATTTTTATGGAGACGCTCTTTATAGGTGATTGAGCGAGAAATTCAGGGGGTTTATCAAAGGTTTAACGTGTGTAGGGATTGACCTTCGAACCCCGGATTGCATAGGAGGGTCTATGAGCTGGAAAATATAGATCAGTGGTCTGTTAATGGCGATATAGCATGTAGAAGGAGTGAATGCTGGTGAACATGCCTATTAATTATTTAAATAATGTCGAGCGTCTGAAAGCGATTTGACTCTGAATCGACTCACCTGCAGGAAGTGAATCAAACAAGCTCTGTGTTTTGTCTGGCAGATAAATATCTTGCTGTGTAATTTTTTTAGGTGAAGCTGAACTAAAAGACCGAGCCTTAGTAATGCAGAGTCTTCAGGAGATTTGGACACAGGAAAGAATAAAAATTTTAAGAAACTACTTGGATATTTATCTAGGAATTTATTTAGGATCAGATCTGTGTTCTGTGTGAGATTGTCAGCACTACATCCTCCATAGCCCCATAACGTTTTTTTCCCGTTTTCAAATAGCTTAACGCAACAAAATCTGATTCAAGCTATAGATGTAATAGCGCACTAAAAAGCCTCCCCGTCGACGTCATCCTCGGGATACTCTGTGCCGCAGTGTAGCAGAAAACACACCGATCGCCCTCTGCATCAGCATCAGCACAAACAGATCCACCCGTAATTAACCACGCTCCACATTCTGTCTCCGTGATGCAGGAGAGTATTCTCAACTTCTCTAACTGCACCATGGTTTCTGAAGTCACGAGGCTGCTGGAACAGCTGGAATGGTTGTGGCCTGTGGCGTGTTCTGGCTTGCGTGGGATGCCGCAGCGCTGCTGTGGCCGTCCGAAGCTCCTTCGTGCCCTCTGTAGGTTGGATTCGAATGCCAAGCCGAGCAGGCGGGGGAGATTAAAGAGGTCTCGCTGCAGCTCTGGCAGATTTGCTGAAGTGAGAGGCTGAAGTGAGCCGAGGCCATTGTTCTGCCCTTAATTGAGCCCCTATAGCCCTTGGGAAAGACGCTCCACAGCCACGACCTCTCCACCAGCCTCGCTGCCTCACTTCCAGCGAACAAGACAAGACTGTTTGTACGAGAAAAGCGATGAGGATCTTGCGAAGTTTTCCGTTCTAAAGGGACATCAGATGTAATCGGGTTGGATGCACCGAGAACCCAACAATCTCCAACTTCTAAATACAGTTCCTTCTCCAGTATATAACGTCCCTATTTTGTGCGCTTGCCACTGTCTCCGGAGACTCCTTCCATAAATGTTGAATAAATGTGTCCTTCCATAAAACTAGAACGTTCTAGAGCTGTTGCGATAGAAACACATTATTAGAACTACTGTATTAATAATATAAACCTGTGATTACTGTCAGAGCTGATGTTCTAGAAAATTCGTCAATACCTTCTGACCAATCAGGATACAGAATTCAACAGCGCTGTGTGACATCATTTATTTAAATGATAATGGAAATTAACGCTTTTCTCAAAATCATGACTTCTTCTCCCTCCTCTTCTTCTTCCTGCTCTTCTTCTTCTTTTTATTATAATAATTTCCTTGTCTGTGATTGGCTGGAGATTCATAATTATTCATAAATTTTGCAAGAGAAAGCTAATCTCAAGTGTTTTTTTTACATGGTTAAAGGTTCTTAGCTTCAAAATTCGACAAAACTGAAGAGCTAAAAATTTACAAGCTTCTTCCAAACGGCGGGAAAATCTACCATATCTTTTTTTTTTTTTTTTTTAGAAATAAATGCATTACAGAGAATTCTAAAGTGAACCTGAATGATTTCTACACCCATCCTGAGACCTGGGTAAAATATTCCGAGCCCAGCGAGGAATCCCAGTCGGTTCAGTGAGGGATGTTTCTTTAAAAATCAGTGTTTCGGCCGTGTTTCTTTCTCGCATCCCGCTGAAACATAGTGCAAAAATGATAACGGCCACCGGTGTGATATTTCTGTTTGCCCAACATAAGACCCTTCCCGCTGAGAACGTTTTTAATGCGCACCCAGCTGCATGCAAACGAGCCGGCGTTCATTCTTCTCCTCGCTGAGGTACCGGATCAGTTCTATTATCTATTCATATGGACTCCCAGGGCTTTGAAGGGCACTTAATTAGTCTCCTCAGCGGTGACTGGATATTTGACCTTTAAAACTAAATTGAGTCTTTTACAATGGTTTCTCTTAGCTGGGCTTTCTAACATTAGCGTGTGTGTGTGTGTGTGTGTGTGAGGGGGGGGGGCTTTTCTTCATTTTTCTTCTCGAGCATGACGATCAGCTTTAGTGGCTGGATCCAAGTCTCACTTGAGAGGCTTCTTATACTGGGATCCAGTAACACCTGGGCTTAAAGTGTACCTAAGTGTACGTTTTTGTGTGTGTGTGTGTGTGTGTGTGTGCACTGAAGGTTGTAGTTTCAAAATGTTGATGCTTTATAGCATTTTTAAAATTTACTATATGTAATGCACGTGGAGATTTTTGGGAAATAAATAAATAAATAAATAAATAAATAAATAAACACTTATAAAAAAAATAAACAATGTAAAGAATTAAAAACAAACTTTATTTATATAATATTATTTTTTATTTATAATAAATAAATAATGTATAATATTGAATATGCTTAATTATTTATTTATTTATTTATAAAATTTTGATAGTTTTTTATTTTCTTTAGTACAGTTATAATAAAATAGTCTCTTTACTTTTTTCTTTTTCTTTTCTTTTTTTCCCCCCTAAAACCGCAGTATGGATTTAGCACCCAGGTGAAATGCTGAAGTAAATAAAGGATAATTGATCACCTATCATTTGCAACCGAGACCTTTTTCCGGAACGTTCCTGGACATCAATGATTTAGCATCACAATTAGCATCCGTAGTTACTGCTGAGGACAGGTGTTATATACACCACTGTATAATGCGTACGTAACCCGCAGTCGTGGCAGGAAGTGGTCTCAGAATGTCGACGGTGCTGTGGTTTAGACTGTCATGCGAAACGGCCGTGAATCCGAACACGTCCTGACGTCCCTGCGTACCTCGTGCTAGCCGCAGATTTACGGAGTCATCCCCGATGCGGCGTGACTGGCAGTGCGATTCATTGCTTAGTCTAAAAAGCCCTTGATGCACTTAAGAGGTTCCTACGGACGTAATGAATAAATGAGTGCTGTGAAATTGCAGCTTCCGGGAAAGCATATTACTCTCCTCTCTGGGAACTGATCGCTCGCCTAGCAGCTCTAGACACCTCTCTAAACATTGTAACCACTGATTAGATACAGATCTCCAAGTCGCTGCCATCTTCCCTGCCGTCGTCCATTTCCGGCTTGAAACTTTTCCTCGAAATGTCTTTCTCCATCTGTGTTCAAACTGCTCTCATTGTGGGGTTTTTTTTGAAAGATGAGCTTCTTCCTCTGTGAAAGAGCATTAGGGCTCAGAAGAGTGATGCGTTTTGGATGGTTTCTTAGTCACAGAATATGGTCCAGTGCCATCCTAATTATTTTAAAAGTTCTGCACGAGTCATTGGTCAGCATGACTGCTTAAGAAAACAGGATAATTAATTGAGGAAGAGGGCAAATAAATCCTGAAGGCTCGCAGTTGCTCTATGACAGCGCTCGTTTTTAACTCCTCCTGAAGGCAGCCCCATGCTTGAGTTACAGTTTCGGGCTTTTCGCCAGAGTCCACTGCATGCATCCGGACACGGAGTCGGGAAATACGGAAAATCCCACCGGCTTCGCAAACGCCAACAAGAAGGAGTGATCTGTTGGACGGCATTACATTGATCCGATGGCCAAAAAAAAAAGCTTTTATCGTTTAATAATTTCTCAAGAATGAATAGTAAATGATTTCTAACTTGACATAAATATTGGGTCTTTTATTATATTAAGGTCACTTTAATAGGAACACCTGTATATCTGCTCAGAAAAATCACAAATACATGTTCACTTTATTTATTTTTTTATTGTATTTATTTATTTACTTTTTTTTTTTTTTTTTTACAAATTTCACTGACTGCTCCTGCTGATCTCTTAGGACGTCTCTGAATGGTGCAGAAAACCAAAAACATCCAGAAATGTCTTGCTGAAAAAGAAAAAAGGCTTAGAGAAGAAAGGCCAGACCGCTACAGTAACTCAAATAACCACCCTGTACAACCGTGCTGAGCAGAAAAGCATCTCAAAATGTTAAAAAATGTCAGTGGACTACATACACTGGCAACCATGCACATGAATCAGAGGCTTTAGTGGGCACAGGTTCACTCGATCTGGTGATGTTTTCGCATTCTGAGATGCTTTTCTGCTTAGCCTGGCTGTAACCAGTGATTATTTGAGTTGCTTTCAGCTCCAAACTCGGACAGTCTCATCACCAGAATGGGTCCACCAAGAGAAATGATTTATTTCCATCCTTAGGCTTTAGTTTTCATTTGATTTTTCCGCCATTTCCACCCTTTTCCCAGTATACCATTTCCATCATGAGGACAGTATAGATTAATGCATGGCTGATGAAGCGAATGAAGCTAATTTATCACTTATCGTTTGTAAGCCGAGACCTTTTCCAGAAGGTTCCTCTGCATCGACGTCGTTCGTCCGTTTCGTCATAAATGATTTAGCGTCGCAATTAGCACCTGTAGTCATCAACCAGGAAACACGTTTGCCGGGAATCTGAAGCCTCAGCTGACATGTCGTATCCAGATATATGATTTTTTTTTTCTGCCTCGACTGCTGTGTATGTAAGCGCTAATAAACGACCTGACACATAAGTGATGAATGCTGACGATGAAGCTGCAGTAATGAAGATGAAACATGTTCCCCGGGTTCTTCAAACGCAGCATGTCGCAATCCAATGTAGTTCTTATGTCATTGCACAGTGCCGTAAAATATCTACAAATATCTGTATTCTGACTTCTGATTGGTCAGAGGTTGTTGATTTATTTTCTAGAACATATATTCATTCAGTCAGTCAGATGTATTATTATTATTATTATTATTTTTATAGGATGCAAAGTGTTTCATTGTTGATATGGTGACATGTTCTATAAGGACGTTCAGACTTTGTCTTGTTTTCTGACAAAACTTCTACACAAAACTTCTGTTTGTTCATTCGGATAACAAGCCAGGATTAGCTGGTAACATTAATACAAAGTAGACGTCATTGTTTAGCCAATGTTTTATTTAATACACCTAAGAATACGCTATCCTGTTAGTGAGCACACAGAAAACTCTCGCTAATTGGGGGATAGATTACGAATATGATTTAGTTTAACATGAAACCTGTTCTTTCGAGTATAATCCAAGTTCCTCCACATGAAGTACACTCGAAATGAAATACACTCAGTGACATCTTTGTGTGTGTGTGTGTGTGTGTGTGTGTGTTTATCTTTAAGACTGTTATTAGCGGTCACTTACTTTCAAGCTAATGACATACGTAATTAGTTAGACGTCTGTGTGTTAATGGTACCTTTGGTATTGTTTATTGTTTAATTTAAAGTCTAAATGTGTGTTATGTATTTACAAGTTTAACAAATTAATCTGAAGCAAGTGTAAAAAAAAACTCGAACAGGTAATGCCCCAGTATGCTAATAAGTTTGGCTATATGCTGATTCACGTGCTCTAAATGCGCGTGAGTGACTGCCGACGGCACGTGGGACACAGAATACGCTCGAATATAATAGTCTGTGTAAAGAAAACATATTTCTTCTTACTTTTTGTAAGATAATCTTATTCTTTTGCGCCAAAATCCAAAGGGAAGAGGAGTGAAAGTGAAACTTAAACGCTTTAACTACAATGAGGACGGAGGAAAAAATAGAGAAAAATATTTCTTTTCTTTTTTTTTTTTTTTTTAAACAAAGCCTGCGGTCGGGTCACTTTACCTCTATAATAATAAGTCATCTTTATAAAAAAAAAAAAAGAGTTAAGGTTATTTTACTAAGGAATAAAATGTATTTAACTTTCTCGCCCAACAAATTCACGTGCAGGGGCTGCGCGCGCCACACACACACACACACACATAAGCGAGCCCGCGCGCGCGCTGACGTCACCGCGCTAATCTTCATGGATATTGTTTACTTTCCTAATTATTTTACCGAATTTACTACAACTTTACATTCAACTAACGCGTTATTGCCGGAATATAGCGCTATAGTTTAAATGTTGTCTTATTTTCCCTGTTTAATTGAAGTTATGTCAGTTTCCTTAACTGGAAATTCTTTGTTTATATCCGCGAAACGGCGATAAAAAAATATCAGAATATTCTTAGATAATAAAGGAGAAAAAATGGAGCCAAACATGAACAGAGAAAGAACTGGGACAGGACTGAAATGTCAGTGGAATGAGTGAGTATCTTTACAGGTGCTGCTGTAAACGTGTCCTGATCGCCATGCTGGTGTTAGCATAAAGTGAAGCTTTAAACCGCTTAAAATAGTACAAAGTGTGTGTGTGTGTGTGTGTGTGTGCTTGTTTTCTTGCTTTTCTCTAATGTAAAACAGATGGAGAAAGCACTACTGGGTTAAACATTGTTTACAAAATCGGAAATCTGCGTCCTTCACACGTTTTCACACTGCATGCTCTCAACGATCGCAGCTTAGCTTATTTAGCAGAAGAGGGGCGGGGCTACCAGCTGGATGAGATGTCATTTTCTTATACTTCTAGCTAGTAAATAAATAAATAAATAAATAACACCTTATTGTTCTATTTCCATATTCAGGCGATACAAAACTTCCAAACTTCATACAGTAGACTGTAGTAGAGTAAACAGTGTAAGTGTGTAGTGTGTCATTTGGGATGCAGATAAAAAGTTTGTTTCACGTGATTGCTACATACGGGAAAAATCACGACCGCTCACGTATCTGCATTTATGATCCTTGCAGTAGTCGTAAACACGTCCATTGTCAAATGTCTACAGTTACATTTTGTGTAGAAACTCCACTTTAATTCATTATATTTACGACATTTCTATTACCCAGCTGAGTTGTGGGTTAAGGGTCAGTGGCGGGATTTAAGCTCATGACTTTCCAAACGTTTCTTAACACTAGGCTTCCCCTCAGCAAAATCTGTAAATAGGCAGATATGTGCCTCAAAGTCTATTTCAAAGGTCTCATGAAGAAGAAAATCGTGTCCTCTTGTTTTATTCTCTTCGATATTACAATACTGACTGATGAGGTCGACTGAAGCGAACTGACCGTGCACTCACACACAGATGCTGCTGAATCCCTGATACACTAATTCATTTCACTTCCTAGATGCAAATAGACATCTGCATTTATAGACCGTTTTTCATTTCAAGGCATGTGTAGAGGAGTATAAAATGGTGTCACAGCCCTGTTAGTGTTACATGTTTAAGAGCGGTCTGGAGCGAGTGCTGTGAAACATCAGCAGATTTGCATGTAGAATTGAAATTCCGCTCCATGCAGCTCCACGCGCTTTGCCTGGCAGATGTGTTTGCTAGCTCTTTAGAATAATTGAGAAACATGAGACAAGCAGATGAATTATTTTGCCCCAGATACAAGACTCAGGCCAGGCTACGCCTATATATATACATATACACACACATCCATATCGACTGGGTCCCAAACTCATCAGAAGACGGTTCAGCGAGGGCTCCTTGCATTAGTCGTGAACGAAATTGAAAAATGCAATCAATGATCGGAGCGAACGTTCGGCGGTAATGATATCACGTTGAGATAATCCAATAATTGAGAACCTGATGTATTCCCTATTGGCTTTTTCACTGCTAGGGTCGGTCACAGTAACGGATCGCAGCCTAACGCGGACCTGAGTGGGACACTCCAATCTCTCTCAGGAGTTCAGGTTCAGAGCCTCAATTAAAAGACACGTCTGGACTCATTCAAACCCGCACGACAGGGTCGGGGTCGAGCTGCAGATCTGAAAGTCTTAATGAATGGATCAGGGTGCATTTAGGACAAAATGTGGCGAGGTGATGAGGTTCTCTCAGATTATCATGTGATTTGACATCACCCAACATGTATGGGCTTTTGAAAAGTTTCCTAGCAATACAGCAGTGCTGCTGTTCTATATTTATTATCAGCAGCAATTATTTTTTTTAATTGAATAACAAGTAAAACATTTTCCCTTATAGGAAAATCATAACTGACATGGAGGTGTGATGAAGAAAGCTTACCACCAGAAGGTTGATTATTTTCCTAGAACAGCACATTGTGTTTCATTTTTTTGTTCCTCTCATACCTTAGCACTTTACGCATCAGCCCTGACAACGTCATATACATGTACGATACCGCGTATAACATTGTTATGAGAGGAATTAAAGTGGTTTGGTCGTGCGGTGTGGTATAACGTCGTTACGACTTATTCCGCTTTAACGGCACCCCATGCAGAGTTACATTTCTTACTCATGACACATTCACCGAATGCTGATTTCTTACAACTCCGTATTCTATAACACGTCTTTTTAATTCCGAGTCGCTCGGGCGGTGATTCATCATGCGCCTCTGTATGTAAAAGGCCATGCTGAGGAAATGCCAGTGGTTTCTCACTCAGCGTTTCTGCCTGTGCACAGTCCAGTAATTAGCTTGCATGCCGCTCTGCTATCTCCGAAGCCTTACACACACACACACACACACACACACACACACAGATCATAAAGGCTCAGCAAGTCACGCTGGCCGGCGTATTGTAATATTGACGAGGAGTGTAAAAAGGCTTAAGATCTGGCCGCGTTCTCATAAGCTGAGTGCTGCGAAAGTGCACTGCAGCAGCCGCCACCGCGTGGGAATTGTGCTTGGTCAGCGCACTCACTCTTTCTCTCTCTCTCTCTCTCTCTCTCTCTCTCTGTCTCTCTTTTTCTATCCTTCTCTTTCTCCTTCCCTTCTCCCTTCTCATTACGCTTCAAAGGTTCAAAGTGGGCTTCATAAATTAACTGTATCTCCAGCACACTTCTTCTAATCTTAAAAAATTCTATTTATCCACACTAACATGGCCACCGCAGAAAGACATCGCATTCCCTCACAGCGCTTTTATGTGTTTTTAACGCAGCTCTTACAACAATGGCTCTGTTTTTACTGATTTATCAGCGGATTGATTTTTCACTCACACCACAGCTTTCCTTGGCCATTGTCTCCCCCCACCCCCTTTCCCCACCGAAACATACCCCTCCACCCTCCACACCCCCCCCCCCCACGGATTTTATTATTTGCGCTGTTCCTGCGTTCTCCAGCAGACCACTTCAATGCTCTCCACTGTGTCAGCTTAATAAGCCCATTCTGCTCGGCCGTGTCCCTTCGCCTGGAGTCAGCAGAGTTATCTTTGCTCTTTTTTTTTTTCTTCTTCACTCTGCTCTTTTTCTGCATGGCTAAGATGCTCAGAAGCCGCTGGAGGACGAAGGACTCGATTCTGAGCTTCATTTTGCTCTCCATTGTGGCTTCCTGGTTGGAAACAGACTGACACTGGCCTATTTTGGTTTTGGCTACACTTTCTTCACAAACAGTGATTTGATTGTAAAGGGGGCAGGGCTAGAATATAAATATGAGCATGAGTGGATTGGTGTGATATATGTGCTCTAATATCCAATCAAATACGTTCTTTTTTCATGAGCTGTAATTAGACTATAATTAGACTTGACAATGAACGTCTCTTATTTTTATTGTGAGAGTGATGGCAATAACATGGTCAGGTCTGGTATTTAATCAGTTTATAGGCAATTTATTGATTTTGTTCATCATGTGATATGTGAAAGGACACTTTAACAGATTTCACATTTCAGAAATTAATGGTTCACTTTATTATTGATTCACTGAATCAGAATTCAAAAATGAATTATTTACTCTTGACTCTTTTTATTCACTCACTCGATTCACACCCCACAAAGGAATCGTTTTTTGTCGATTCCCTGATTCGCATTTCATGAATGAAATTGTTTCCATTGAGTCACATTTCACACTTCATTTGTTTGTTGTTGTTTGTTGAATCATTGACTCATATTCCACTAATGAATTGTTTGTGCTTTTACTGAATCACTGAGTCATATTTAACAAATCAAATGTATGTTCTTGATTTTAGTGAATCACTGATTCATATTTCATGAATGAATTTATTTATGGCGTTGGCTCACTGATGAATTATTTGTTCCTTAATTAACAAAGTGATTCACCTTTCAAGAAAAAATGATTTGTATTTGGTTAAATGATTCATATTTCACTGATTCACCTTTCTTGAATGAATTTGTTTATATTGATTTCAATGGTTCTTTTACTGAATCATTGGTTCATATTTCACAAATGAATGGTTTGTACTTTTAATCACTCTTTTATTTATATTTAAGAAAGGAATTGTTTGGGTATTGATTCACTGATTCGCCTGAGACAAACAAATTCATATTGACTCACCGATTCACATTTCATTTCATTACAGTTATGTTTTTTTGTTCTTTTTATTGACTCCCTGTTTCATGACTCGGGTTTGTTTTCATCGATTCACTGATTCATTAGTACGCTATTTTATTATATTGCCTCTTATTTCACAAATGAATCAATTTAGTCTTTGTCTAAATCATTGATTTATATTTTGCAAATAAATTCCCCAAATGAATTGATTACTGTGTCGACTCAGTGATTCCCATTTCATAAATGAATGCATGTATTGTATTGATTAACCGATTCACATTCCACAAATGAATCGCTAGTTCTTTTATTGACGTTCCTAATGATGGCTGATTCCCAATCCTCACATAGGTTTCTTTAACTGATTCATTGGAAATATAATGTCATATCATGTCATAGCTATATTTAGTTATTACTGATAATTAAAGCTCTTGTTCCTACACTCTCAGCAAGCAGAAACGTTAGTGCACACTTTTTTTCCGTTATGTCGCTCAACATGTGTTAACAAAGATGTCTTGATTTCTGACTGGAAACACTGGGGGATAATGAGACGAATTGGTGTAGTCCAGACACTCCTGTGATTTACCAGCTCAAAGAGTCAGGAGAGAGAGAGAGCGAGAGAGAGAGAGAGAGAGAAAGAGAAGGAGTGAGTCTGTCTCTCTGTAAGGCTGAGGAAAGAAAAAGTAAAAAGACCCCGAAGCCTACAGAGGGCTCTTTTTTCCTTTCACACCAAATTGTTCTATTTGTGCTCCCTTCGTTCCCTTTTCCTCTCGATTTCCTGTGGAAAGAGTCATTAGCGAGCGAGAGTCTCTGCGGTGCTGTTTGAAGCCGTGCCGTATCCTGTGAGCGATCGCCGCGGCTCCAGAGCACCTGAAATTGGTCAAGTGCTCGAGCAATTTCCACTCGATATTGACACCGTGCTTTGAAAGTATTACATAAAGAGAGGACAAACATGAGCAGTGGTTAAGGGCCTACAGTAAACCAGTCGATACTCAGAGCTCTGCTCTCACGGCGAGCGGCTGGAAGTGGACACAGCAGAGACACCACCGTCGTGCTCTGGGTTCTGCTACGCAAACACCGGGTTACACGGAGTGGGGAGTTTTCTCGGGTGTTTAGATGACGCCCCAAAACGGTGTGTTTAGATCATCTGTTCTCATGACGACAGAATGAAAGTTCACGATATGACTGCTGACTTCATACAAAGAAATCAACAAACTACATCTGGAACTATTATTAATTTTTTTTTTTTTTATGATAATAATGATTTTTATTTTTTATTATTATTATTATTATTATTTTGCATTAACTGTTAATAAATAAAACTATTATTATCACACTTGATAAATAGATAGATAGACTAGACACATAGTTAAAACTATTATTGTTATTAAATATTATTGTTATTATTATTATTATTTAACAGAAATAAACAAACAACAATTATTAAAAGCATTCATATATATATATATATATATATATATTATTTTTTTATTAATATAACTGACAAACAATTCCTCATATTTGTAGTAAATATAAATAAACAAATTGTTATTATTGAAATGATGATTGGACAAATACATTAAACAAAAAATAAAATAAAAATCTTTACCTTTATATTTATTTTGTATATTTTTTAAAACTTATTTTATTACTACATTTTATTATTTTATTTTTTATATATGTTTATTTGTTGTTTTGACTCCTCTAGATGTCTTTAATTTGACTCCATAAAGTATTTTTACATCTTACAGGACCAATTTTTTTTTATGGAACATCTTTATAACGTAAAAAGAAAACACTTCTGTGACTTTTTACTTTCAGTAAAAGACACCGCAGGTTTGCTTTATTTTGTCATATCATTAGCGTGGCTTTTCCACACTGTTGCATTCTGGGTAAACCTCTGGCACGAAGTCCTGATGCACAGAAATTTCTGCTCCAAAAGTTAATGTCTCCATGTTTGTTTGTTTTTATCACATCCCATGCTCTTGATTTTCCTTCCATTTCTTTCAGTGTGTGTGTGTGTGTGTGTGTGTGTTAATCCTTGTGCCCGGGTGTTTCCTGTGGTCCGGGAATGATGAAATGTTATTCCAGAGCACCGGGAGCTGGACTGTTGGGGTTGAGTGGAAAGTCAAACTATTTTCAGCGTAATTAAACAGGTGTTTAAGTTCAACAAGGATTTTAAAATCCTTTGTATTAAATAATAAACATTAAGAAATTTTATTTTCTAAATGACTACTTTTTTTATTCTGATCTTGTGATGTTAATATCCTTTTTTGTTTCTTAATATTTTCAATTCATAATAATGACTTAAAAAAAAATTATATTTCTAAGTCATATTTTATTTTTAAAAATTAAACAAAATAAATTATCATTTTTTATTATTAGATATTATTATTATTATTATTATTATTATTAGATATAAAATTATATTATTTTATATATGTATTATATATTATTATACATGTACGAATATATTATTGTTATTATTATTTATCCTTGTATCCTGTTTTTATTAGGTGTGCTACCTTAATAAAATTAATTTTCGAAAACAGAATTAAAATATAATTTTCTTATTTGTATGTTTTGGTATATTTCTTAAAGACTTGCAAACACGTTATTTTATGCAGGTGTACCTTTATTGTGGTGTGAGGAAAAGTGTGTGTGTGTGTGTGTGTCTTTAATTTAATAATAAATTTATTTTTTATATAATATAAACGATTGCCGCAGTAGTAACATTGTAAAGCGTGTCTCGAATCACACCTCAGCGCTGCGGAATTCTGGATTCCGATTGGTCGGAAGGTGACGAATCCGATGCGTGATCGTTGCTATGGTAACAGCTCGTTCACAGGAACATGGACAGAAAACAAAACAGGATAAACAGATCAGGTTAAAAAAAAAAAGACTGGTAGATGTTCATGGAAGGAGTCTCCAGTTTGAGTCAGACTTAGGAATGAAAGGCTTCAGGATGTGATCAGACGGAGGAGAATAATCAGGGTGGTGAGAGTGACTCTGCTCCATCACACCACTGTGGGGTTGATTAGTTTCCTGTAGCAGCACAACACCAAGCGTTTTATTCAAGATCCTTAGCACTTCGTAGGTCTGTCTGGAGCGACAGTGGGCTGTTTGTGTGAATCCCGGTACGCTATGGCATGCGGAATGGACCTGCACCTTGATGCATTTCCCGCCGTTGTCCTCCTTCCCGGAGGAATCGTGCGATTTCTCCCACTGGCATGGAAACAGCTGTCTTGCCTTTTATTATGCATTTTTTTCCTCTTGCATGGCTGTACAGAATCTGACAGATCTCATTTTCCTGCTCCTCGGCCTGCTCTGTTTGATTGACTTGTAATTACTCGCTGTGTGTGTGTGTGTGTGTGTGGATAAGGGTGTGTGTTTGTGAAAGACGTGGGGGGGAGTCTACAGTATTTTGGTGTGTGTGTGTGTGTGTAATGTGTTACTATAATTTGTGTGTCTCTTTTGACAGATTCCAGGCCAGCAAATGAGTTGTGACGCCAACCAGCTCAGGGTAAGTGACGCTGCAGTGTGTGTGTGTGTGTGTGTGTGTGTGTGTGTGTCGGCTTATCTGCATTTATTTGTGTTCTTTCTTTTTTTTTTATGCTTGCGTTACTCTCGACTGATATTCTCTCTGTTCCGGTTATGGATTATTAAATCAAACACACTCAATTAATCAGCTTGCTGAAAAAAGAGAAAGAAAGAAAGAAAAAAAAAAGAAAAGAAAAAAGCTTGTGTTGGTGAATTTTTTATTTATTTATTTATTTTTTGCTTGAAGGTCTGACAAAAATGCTTGGAAATTAAAAGCACAGGTTGAAGAAAGTGTCTTTTTTTAATTTATTTTTTAACATTTACCTGAAAACTTTCCTATCTCAACGCTCACCTTTTGTGCTTGCTCAAAAATAATGGCACCCTCAAATCCGTCAAGCTGAAGAAGAAGAAGAAGAGGAAGAAGAAGAAGAAGAAGGAGAAGAAGGAGAAGAAGAAGATGAGATTAGACATTGAACACAGTGTCTGTGTTCATATTCCGTCTGAAACCTAAAGTGGGCGTGGCCTAGGCCCTAAAAAGGGTTGTGATCTGACAGCTCTTCAGCATCAGCTGTATCACTCCAGATCTTGAGACATGTGTATGAGATTTTTTAAAACATTTCTCGCTCATACAGTTTTTTATTCCTGTAAAATATTTGAATTAATTTTCTTTTTAAGTTTATTTAGGAATGGTTTACATTGGAGGTCCATGTTACGTGACGGTATACGTGATGTTACGGTCATGTGACCGCACCTGAACTACAAATGAATTTTGAACCTAAATGAAAAGCTTTTACCTCCGACTCACACAAACACGATCTCTCTCGTTCCCAGTGACGTATTCCTATTCCGAAGGTGACATACCGTTTCCTCCAAACGCTGGCGTGTGTGTGTGTAGGTACGGTGCAGGAGATGAATCGTACAGTACATATGGGAGAGATTTGTGTAACATTCTGTTCCTCCAAACCTCCCTGTAATTTATCATGGTTTGTTGAGGGATTTTGAGTCTGAACGCCGTGGGATGATTAATGTGTCTGATGCTGGCGCTCATACGCCGTCATCATTCTAATTCCTGCAGCTTGCGCTCACTTGTTTATTTGCTTTTAATGATCTGAACTTTCTGGAAATTAGAGCGGGCGAGCGGATCAGGAAGATCACAAATGGGCTTTTTATTCGCTCCCGTTCCTCTCGGGCAGATCTGAAAATGAAAAGAAGAAAAAAAAATCCCCTTGACCTTCTTCGAGTCTTTCGGTGGCCCCTCCTGAGGTTTACCTCGCTTTCATTCACACCTTGCTGCAGATCGACATGATCAATGGTTCCGATCGGGACGCGACGCTCGGACTCGCCGTCCAATTAAGCTGAGAGCCGCGCAGCCTCCGTAATGAGCCGTCATTCCTGACTGCAATTTCATAATTGCTGGCCCTTTTCCTTTAAAGGGCTGTGGCCTGATCGACAGTTACGGTCACTTCTCTACTTACAGTGATGCGCTTGGGTTTTACAGGCCAATGCAGGTTAAGTGTGTCTGGGAAAAGGGAACAGGAGCAGGACCAACATCCAAAATCTCTCCTTAGGGAGCGCTACGAAGACAGAAAGGAATCACTTTTTAACCGCTAAAGCTCCTCCCCATCTCGGGTCATTTTTCAGTCAAAATCACATCCAATTAAAGCAGCTAATAAAACAGCATCGAAACATGCTACACACTCTCACACAGCAGCTTTACAGGAACCCTGAGAAGAACCGCCACCGAAAGGGGGTCTTCATCCTCAGGTGATCCCAGATAGTGTGGTCATAGCTCGTTAAATTCTAATTTTCTGATTTTATTGGTCACATATACCAGTGAAGTCGTGTCATAAGAATGGAAGAGAATTGATAAATATAGTACATGAGTACAGAAACTGTGTGACTGATATGAATATGAATATAATGATCTACACTATGGCTATTTTGAAGAATAGCAAGTCCAGAAGTTCTAAGCGTGCTCGTAGAATTACAGCATCAAGGAGTGGAAGAGTTCTGAGGTTCTCGGGTTCGGGTCACACCCCGATCCTTGAAGCTCTTGGAACCTCTGGAGTGCTGTGATTAGCATACATTATAGCAGTGATGCTACATCCCTTTAATGCCTACAGTCATCATGCCTACAGTGTTGATGTATTGATGTAAAGTCATTTATCCCATACTGGTCCCTACTGGATTAATTGGTATTTTAAGTAGCTTACATGCAGCTACCACCACTGAGGTTTATTTTCTCTGGAATAAGTAAAGACGTTCGAGTAAAACAAAGATGAAGCAAATAGGAAGCATCAGGAAACGATGACACAATAAATTTATTATATTATAATAACTCTGAGTCAAAGAGATATGTGTGTAATGAAACATGGCTTTGTTTCTAAAATGTAACTGATTGGCCACCATCATCTTCAAGAGATCTTTCAGTGGTTGGTGAAGCTTCAGCAAAAAAAACGGATCATCTTTATTGTGGAGGTTTATCTGTAAGGCTTCTTCCTGAAGAGCACGCTCTAAGTATTTCAGATCACTATCCAGACCTCACAACCCCCCTTTAGAACCTTGCGGTTGTTCTAAACCCACTGACGAGAACCCGGGCCCGGATCGTGGGGTCGGTGGTGATGGTGATCTCCTGCGCTCTTTGCCCAGCTTCAAATGAAGCACCTTTATCCCAGAGGTTAATCATCAGATAAGTCAATAACCCTCTCCAACTCCCACTTCCTCGCTCCTTATTATTTCATCCGAGCTCCGACGCAACGGGAACGCCAGCGCTCGGATATTCCGGCGCGCCTAAACATCATGCGTGAAATGACTGGAAATAAAATAAAAAACAGAGCTTGCATCATTTTGCAATATCCTGTCCTGTCCGGTTCTATTTCCGAACACGTATTTCTATTCCCTGGCGAGATTTCCAGTGAGATCCCTGAGGGAAGCGTGTCGGAATTGAAGTTGTTTCCGATCCTCTAGCCGAAGCGGAGTAATTAGTGTAGGAGCCGCGATGTTTTTTCGTCGTGATTCCACGGGAAAGGCGCAGCAGTAGCGACTCGGTGTCAGTAGATGACTGTAGGAAAGTGCAGAAGGAGAGAGCGAGGGAGAGTGCATCAGATATGAACGAGAGAACGAGCGGGAAGGCCTTGGCCTCCTGGAAGAGAAGGAGAGAGAGAGAGAGAGAGAGACAGTGAGAGAGAGAGAGAAATAAAAGTCCATGCAGGAGTCAGGTGCATTTAACACCAGCTGCAGCTTTTCTCTTTTCTCTCCAGCCATCTTTATGGACCGTGTGTCCCGTGGCTTGTGTTTTTAGGACACCCAGTCTCTCGTCCAAACGTCCCACAGAACAGAAGATGAGATTCGATTCAAGTTTGATTTCTTGGTTTAGAAAAAAAAGGGCTTTTCTTTATTGTAATTTAAGGCATCATCGTCTTGTGGTTCGCTCCACACACCAGTGAAAACGCTGCCTTTTTTCTCCCCAGCAGAGTGTGTGTGTGTGTGTGTGTGTGTGCGCGCATATTGGAAAAGCCTCCCCCCATCACCATCACCCCACCCCTCACTGTCCACCTCCTCTCTCTCTCTCTCTCTCTCTCCCTCTCGTTCTCTCTCTCTGTTACTTTGCGAGCGCACTTTTGCTGGACTTCCTCGGCGCACGGATCTTCTCATTAAACGCTCACGTCAAGATTTGTTGCCCGAGCCACGGATCGAGAGCGAGTGCGAGAGCCAGCCACAGTGAAGAAGAAAATAAAGAACCCCATCACGAAGAGATCCTCAAGAAGCATCTTATTTTTTTTCCTTTCCCTTCTCCCTCGGTGAAGATCCCGTTCCTTCTTTTTCCTCCGAGCGTCCTCCTAATAACAAGCACTCCAGAGCGATTTCTGTAAATTATAGAGAAGAAGAGCAGCGCTGGGAGAAGCAGGACGGATTTTAGAACTTGGGAGACTCGGCGTCGCTTTCCAGAAACGAGTGCACCTGACACCTCGCTCAAGATGATGATGTATCTGTGGGTAGGTAACATCTGTCTATGTCCTGTTTTTCTGAGACGCTGCACGTGTGCGTTTGGGCTTTCTTTATTGTTCGCCGTGTGTGTGTGTGTGTGTGCGCTGGTATTGTCTTTAAAGCTTCAGAGTTTTGTGCTGGCTTGGTTTCTGATGAGATGGTTGATGATGAGAAATCTGAAGCTTCCCCACACTTATCGCACGAATAACTAGCGATGGAAACGATCAGTTATGACTTAAACCCTGACAAGTCGAGGATAACGTCACAGACAACGCCGGAAGTCTGGTCAGGAGCGTGTCCTGCCTGGCCTCCGCTCATTATCAGCCTCTTCACCTGCCATTATCGCTTCAGAAATCGGTCTGAAGAGAAGGAAAGACTTCGCCATACTTAATTGCCCCCGCGCTATAAATTTAAAGCGTCCCCTACTGTGCGGCTTTATCGGGAAATGAATCTCTTTTTAAGCGCCTGTAATCTAACGGGCAGTTCCAGAGACTAAAGAAACGACAGAAATGTGGCAATTATGTGAGATCATTTAACTTAAACTTAATAAGGTCTGGAATTCCTCATAAATGAGACGAGTGTATTTTGCTGTACTGGAAAGTGTGTTTATTTTCATTGTATTTACCCCCCCCCCCCCCAGAACACGCATTTTCTGCTCATCTACTTTCTCCACAATAAGAGAATAAATCCATACAGTTCATAAATTGTTCATAAATCCTGAGAATCTTTCGGATGCCTTCTCGGTGTAACTACAGCAAATAGTTGAATATATTGAAAATATTAAAGTGATGAATATAAAGTTGAAAATATTAAAGTGATGAATATTGAATGTTTAACTGAAACATGGACAGTCTTAAAGGAATAGACCCTGGCGAAAAGAGGCTGAGATTTCCCCGGAGGAGCGGATATCACTCTGTTCCAGATTTTTCGTCATTCAATTCCAACAAAACAGCGCTTACAGACTTATTTAAAGTTTCAGCTCCTGACCTGATATTCCTCAGCATTAGATATTCCCGGTTTGTTCCGGATTCTGATTGGTCAGGAGTCCAACATTTTTTTATTCCCTCCTAAATAAAGGCTGGTGAGGGTTCGAATGTTTACGTCTGCCATAACGTAGCATGTAACAGGAACTCATTTGCTTCACGCCCATTCCATGATATTAACGTGACTAAAAACGGACAAAAAAAACACAATTCTTTTAAATGTGTTGTTATTTTTCCTATTAGAGCAACTTGTGTTTTATTTCTCACACATTTCACCAATTATCCCGAACACACCCGACAATCATGCTGCCATCTCATTTACATTTCTGGCATTTGGCAGATCTGTGGGATTGGGCAGAACTGGTCAGATTGTGTGATTGGACAGGGTTGGTCAGACTTCTGTTTATGTTTTATTCATAGTGACTTAAATTTTTAGCTCATTTTTATACAACTGAACAAGTTGAGGGTTAAGGGCCTTGCTCAAGGGCCCAGCAGTGGCAGCTTGGTACACCAGGGATTCGAACTCACAACCTTCCGATCCAAAGTCCAACACCTTAATCACTAAGCTACCACCTCCCCCGTAATAGCTCCTCTCCGCCGAGGTTACACCCCATGACCTAAAGTTTAGTCATCAAGTTTACGGAGCAATTAAACGTAGCGTTGCCCGTCAGAGTCGCTGTAAACACGCTTGACACATCAGAATCCATCTACTTCTACGTACACTACGTATTTATCATGAAGGCTAGCGATTAGCATACTGCTAGTCCATACAGCGCTAGCTACAATTTGAAAGCTAAACTTTCCTTCGCCTTAGCTCACGTGTTGTTTGGTGAAAGTGAACCTGATCTGTGATTTTCTCAACTTTCCTCCTTCACAACTTTTCGTCTCTGACTCAGAGGATTCATTTAGATGAGTCTGATTTCTTTTCTTTTTTTTTAGGGCAACCCGACTCACCCTTTAAGTTTGTGGCGCATCATCTGGCTGCCGGAGATTATTCCTTATCGCAACGTTACAAAAGCAACCCCGGCTGTTCGTGTCGAGGGTGCGCCTCTCCGAACAATCCGTGCTCTTCAGAAAGCTGTTATTACATGCGAGGAGGTGTTTTATGTCGCAGCAGATCAACCAGAAGCCTCCTACATGCTCCTGTTAGGGCTGATAGCTGGTTCCTGCAGAACGTAGCATCCACACTTGCGTTGTTTACCCCAGAAGTAGATTTCTTCTTAATATGTCATTAATAACGTTTGTTTTGGAATTTTAATCTGGAATTTTTTTTGTTCATGATCTATAAGAGCTGGGGGAGTGTACGGGGTCTGACTTTGGTAAGATTGTAGGCGTGGCCTTTTTCAGTGATGTATTTTTAGCTATAGGTAGCTACTAAAACTGATTTACATCAAACGTTCATTCTTTCCTTACTCTCAGATCAGATTAGCAAAGCCAGCTAACTGTATTAGCTACAAACCTCCACCAGAGACGCTAACAAACTCCAAGCTCGATTTCTCTTCCTAATGTCTCTGCATCGAACAGTAAACACGAGCCAATCGCAGACCAGATCAGATAGAACTTTATTAATCCTGAAGGAAATTCTTTTGCCAGAGACTGCTTCAGATTACAAGGGAAAAAATAAAAATAAATGAAATATAAATAAAAACAATCTACATATACAAATGTGTCTGAAAGTACAAAATGTATTCGAAAATATAACTGAAATTTTCTATATACACAAAATGTATTCAAAGTACATAAAAAGGTGCTAGGGAACTAAAACCTCTTGCACACGGATAGGAACTAAATTTGTGACGTGACGTGAAAAATCGTCACGTTACATGGGACCGTTCCGTAGAATCCAATCGTTCAGATCCGTCGCTTCGTCTCGTGAGAACTCGTTTGCATACGGATATCTCGAGCTTGCCACCAGTTTCTCCTCCTGTGTTTGTTCTGCCAGATGCCTTTGTTTTGGTTCTAGCTCCGTCTCTGCCTCTTTGCCTTGTTACTCTAATGTGTGCACCTGTTCTGTGTTTAGCGCCTAATTAATGTCTCTTCACACTCGGCTGTTCCCCTGCCTCACTGCGAAAAAGTCTTTCTTTCTTTTTTTTTTTTTTTGAGTCATGTTTACTTGATTTTTTTGTGAATATCTCCCAGCTTTGGATTTCTTGACCGTTAAGATTTTATTCCGGTTGTATGATTCAGGAAGGAGAAATCATATCCATGACACTTTCTCTCCCCTGTCCATTACCCTGCCTCCATCCCTCTTAAAAAAAGTGTTGCATTAGCTCTTACTCTCTTTCTTTCTTTCTTTCTTTATTTATTTTTTGCTCTACTGTCAGTTGGACCGTCTCCAGTTGGATTGTGGTTTTGGCGAACGAATTGATGCAGCAGAAACGCCATCCAAACTGGCCGGCCTGACGCTATTGCTTCTCTCTCTCATCTTCAGCCGCCCCTGCTCCGGGGAAAAAAAAAGTGCTTGCGAAGGCAACCTCTCGCTCGGAGTTGGCTTTCAATGCATGCTCTGAAAGCAGTTTATTCAATTGATTGATAAAGGTCGCCCTCGATTATATTCCATGCAGCAAGCGTGACACAGAAGAGAAGGTTTTCAGGGGTTTTTTTCTTCCCAGCCTTTGGCTTCGTGAACCTTGGCGTTCTTCAGAAATGAATCCGAACGTATGCTCGCTACATTCAAAAGGCGCTTTTGTGCGGGTTTTGGCGAATTCTACGGTCGCTTTCTTTTTCTCACAGCGACTCGGCTACGGCGTTTACCGTTTCAGGTGCATCTTAAACACTCAGCGAAATTTTCTCTGCTTTTCTACTGGGCGACGACGAAGTGAAGCTAATTCTGGGATTTAGATTCATTAATTCGTGCGAGTAAGCTTTATAAGTCCTTGTTCATGTCTTATGTCTGTAGTAAACTACAAAAATAGCAAGAAATCCACAAATCATTTAACTTATTTAGGGACTGAAATCTGTAAATACATGCACATGTACACCTAGAGGAGATCTAACCTGTAGGAAAGCACATAATCTGTCATAATATGACATAAAGTAGTCATAAGCTGTTGTGACAGTTCATGTGCAGTGAGATCGTGACGTCTGAACCGTCATGACACGTTCACATCAGCTTTTATCTCCCCTCTCATAAATATACTCAATACAAAGTGATTCTAGAAAGTAATAAGCTGTCATAGAGTCGGATGGTCAAGATATAAAGTGTTATAAACGCATAAGGACGTGTGTCATGACGATTGATTAATTTTATCATGGCATTGTTATGAATAATACTAATTATAATCATTATAAGTGACATCTCTAGGCATAATCTGTCGCTATAGCATATGAAGCATTATATAACGTTTATAACGCGATGCAGGGTTCATATGAAATGGCGTAGGAACACTGTCATACCGTAAAGGTGTAATGTTTTAATAAACCCTACATCATAAGACTGATATCTTAGCATGTCCATGTCATTATGACTGTGTTATAAGCATGTAATGAGTTTTCATAACAGTATCGGGTTTGTTGTGCCATGAATGCTTACGCTGACAGCTCATGTCACACGGTGTATTATTTATTTGTCATGTTTTTTTGTTTCGACATGACAGCAGTTATTACCTTATGACTATGTCATGAAACTGTTATAGAGGCATTCATTATTGTCCAAATTAGACCAAATATGCTAAAGATCTATTTTAGAATTTTCTGTAGCATTTATTTGATCGGTGGTGAAAGTGGACCTCTGCTCTCCGGACCTAAACTGCCGCATTATAACCGTTTTATGTCTCTCAGCTGTTCGAATTCCAGCCAGCTTGAGCGTCATGTTATTCATGCTACTCTAAAACTCTCTAATCTCAGCTCGCATGAAAGGTATTAATGGTAACGCCACGGTCCACGTGGCACTGCGCAGATTTAAAAATGGCCCCTCTCGACAGAGCTTTCGCGGCATATGACAAATCAGTGCATAGCATTTTCATAACGAATGGGCTTGGCATTTGCAGTGCACGACGGCTCGCTGACCTGTGACAAGCAGGGCTGCTGCATTTCATTACAACACGCGAATCCAGACACATACCGAGAGACAGAGGGAGAGAGACAGCCTTTCTGACCCCACACGCTATCCCAGCATGCACCGGGGCAGGAAGGAACAAGGCCCGTGTCACAGAGAGGCGATCTCATTTGATTCCGCGCCCTGGGAGGTTTCACTCCTGCGTGTTCGATATTAGATTTTTCTTCTCGCCGCGTTGTTCGCTGTTTATTCGGCGATTACCTGCTCCGCATTTCGGAAATTACTTTTTTTTTTACCTCGTGTCATCTCTGTGATTGACAAGCACTGACTGCGTTTTAGCGTTTGATTGCTACGCCGCATCGCCGTAACGACAGCTCGGTTTTTGACGACTATCAAAAGAACAATGACGTGTTTATGTTCACAGATTTGCTACATACTTAGCGCTGGCGGTCGTATTTCCGGATTTGCAGCGATAGTCTTTTTGTTATACGGCGATTCTATTAGCAACATTACGTTATATTAGCATTTTGTGATATTCTCTATCGTCCAAGTAGCGTTGTTGTTTTTCGAAGATGAGAAACTTAGCGAAAACCCGCTCCGTTCTTCGTTCCCGCTCCGCTCCGCCGAGTACGACCCTCGACGACCGCAGACTCCGTAATGAAATTCTCCGTAGCGGAAAAAGCGGAGAAGCTCTTCCATAAACACGTCTTTATTATATCAGAGTATTCATCACCGTAAAAGGAATCGAGTTTGTCCACATATGGCACAGAGCTCTGCAGTCATGGAGGGGGCTTTAGTCTTTTTATTGAGCCTATAAAACCGATACAGCACACACACACACACACACACACACACACCGCAGAGGAAGGATGGGAAGAAATCACTTTAGCGTCCCGCAAAAAATAAAATAAAAAGGCAGGGATGGGAAAACACCTCAGCGATAACAGTTGCAGCCGAGCGTCCGGTAAAGACCAGGAACGAAAACCGGAGATTATTGTGATTTCGATGGAGATCAATGAAGCTTTGCTAATAACTCACAGCGGGGAGAACCTCCGGGGACGTGGCATTTATCTACAAATATCAGCACCAGCCAGATCATTCGCCTCCAGTCCTCTCCACCAGTTCTGATGCTCGGCTTTATATCGAATGCTTCCGTCTGACCATGTAAAAAAAAAAAAACACACCCGGATCATTTACGGCCCCGCCGATGACCCGCCATGTTTTGAATGTTGTTTGTCAAAGCCGCTGGGTGTCAAGATCACCGAGCTCCATCGAACCACTCAAAGACTCACTGCCACTGGGAAATGTCACTCCAATACGAAACGTTACGCAGATATTTCATGATATTTGAGACTCTGGAATGTTACACTATGTGCATCATTATAACCGTGATGCGCGAGTAGATAACGATTCCTCGTAAACATTTTTACGAGCCCTAATTAAGTCTTATAAAGCGCTCAGATTGAAAGAATCACTGAACGATTATAATCACCGCAGCGAATTCTGGACTCTGATCGGTGCAAATGACAATTTGTGTTTACAGTATGTTAACGCTCTAGTAACGTCGAACACGTGGCTGTGTTGCTATAGCAACCGCTCCTGTGCAGGGATCTGTACTCAGGGGTCTCCGGTGTCAGTTTTTTTTTAACGTAAGTGATCTCAGTCATCATTAAATATAGCTATGAAGGGATAAAAATAATCCACTCTTGCTGTGTTGTGTGTGTGTGTGTGTGTGTGTGTGTGTTTTTATTGATCTGAAATGATCTGGAATTAAAGCTTACAGATGTGCTTAAACATCCTTATAATTAGGAATAGTGTGCACTTTACTCGAAGGAAATGTTGATGAGCATTACAGTTGCTTTATAATTATACTGAATAATGGAACGCTGCTGTGGAAGATGAATAGAGAGGGTTCCAAATAAGCACAGTGTTTTAATAATGCTTTATTAATGCTTTATTAATATTTGCATCAGAGAAGGGGGTTTTTTTCTGTTACAGTGAAGACCCGTATTCAGATCATTCGGTTTCTTTCATGATTATCGGCTATCTTGCCCTTTTTTTGCTGTTCATTTAATTGCTGACCCTCCACCCCAAAGCTCTCAGGAGTGTAAAGGATTAATCACGCAGTTCGCTTTCCACCAGAGATACCGCCGGACGCACTTCTAGTGATTTAACCCCTCTGACCCCGAATGTCATGAGATTAACATTTTCAATTAACAGCGTAGAATTGGAGTGCACGCTTCCCGGATTACCCGCACCCTCCGGCACTCTCTCGGGTCCGAGGAGCTCCTGGTGACGGTGCGATGGGCTTCTGTTTGGGATCGATGTCCGCTTCATACTTTATACGATGTGGTGTTTGTCTCAGCCAATCATCATACAGGAAGAACAACAAAATGGCACCGTTGACCAAACTCCTGATTAAAATGGCT
This sequence comes from Hemibagrus wyckioides, assembly GCF_019097595.1. Classification (NCBI taxonomy): domain Eukaryota; kingdom Metazoa; phylum Chordata; class Actinopteri; order Siluriformes; family Bagridae; genus Hemibagrus; species Hemibagrus wyckioides. The sequence continues at coordinate 23,559,650 of NC_080711.1, forward strand.
GCTCGTCCTTTTGACCTTTGACCCTCTAAGCACTCATCCTTGATTTCCTAATGACATGAATGACACAGATGACCTGGGACAAAAAAATCTGTCTTAAAAAGCGTTTTTTTATTCTTCTTTATTCGGCTCATTTGCATATTTAACAGACCTCCATACTTCTGTTCAGTCTCTGACCTCAAAATGAATAAGAAATATATTTTTCAAACCGTCTGCTAAAGCCTCGAAACCTGGCCTGTGGGTCGAGCCGATCTTCACCACTTGGCAGCTTCAAAGAAAGTCTGAAAAACATGAACACAAACCCATTATTATTGCTGAGGAACCTTTGAAGCTACACAATAATGTCTGGGGCTTTGAATTAGTTTTTTTTTCTTTCTTTTTTTTAATCTATGTTGTGACCAGTGTGAAGTTGGTGAGGTTTGAGAAAGTCTCGCTTTGACAAATGCTAGGATATGTTTACAAAAATTCCAGGGATAGCTCTCATTCCTGTTGATAAAATTGTTTTAGAAAAGAAAAAAGATACAAATTTCAACATTAAAAAAATTTTTTATTGAAATTATTTGACAGCATTCTAGGACGACGCTTTCAGAGAGAAACATACAAGATTTTGAGAATATTCAGAATATTTCAAGAAAAAAAGATTGCTCCTCGTTGTGGTTTGGAGGATTTGAGTCTTCGATTCTTCCAGAATTTGAAGGTAAACATGAAGATATTCATTTAAATGTAAATTTCACTACGTTTGCTAGCTTTACTTGGTTTGGTTAACTGCAACGGCTAACCTTCAGTCGTTCGGCTAGAGCGGGAGGTGTTAACATGTCTCCGTGAGTACGACTGAATTTAATAGGAGTAAAGACAAGTCCGACATTGGCATCGGAGTGAGGAAGGGGGGGAGGGGTGCCGGGGGGGAAGGGGCGGGGGTTTGAGCACTTCTCACTTTTCTCCTAACGCAGCGCTTTTTGGGGCTCTGATAAGACCGAGTCGTATCAGCAGTCTCCGCCTGCCTGGTTTTTAATGCCTGTAAAGGGGCAGATATTGATTTCATCAGATCGGACTGTTGCACAGGAAACCCATGTAGAGAGAAAGCGAGAGGGAAAAAAAAAGAAGAATGATGCCTATAAAGTCGGAGGTAATAGATACGACGCCGGACGAGGCGTAGGAGCGAATCTTTTGTCGCCGTGTGAATAAAGAGGCCAGAGGGTTTGCGTTTTAGAGATAGGTGACTGATTTCACACTCGGGGGAACCGGGGGAAAGATAGGGACACGGATCCCAGTCGTCTCTTCAAGGTGCGGCGTATCGCCGCGGTTAGATAATAACAACAACACGGCTTCTCCGAGCCGCCTCCGGCTCCATCGCTCACTGTCACTCGTACCCACGATGCTTTGCCAGCTCAGACGGGCACAGGAATGAGTTATTGTTTGGATCGCTGCAGAGCGAAAGAATGCACAGAATAAACCGTTGTTTATTTGCTCAGGCGTCCTACAGTCGCCACTGCAGGGCTAATCCTTTATTGATGCGAGGTGGTGTTTGGCATTTTCGGAGCGAAAAAAAAACCAGGGCCGAAAGCAATTGTCCTGCCTTTCCTGATTCATTGCATGGCGTCGCCTTCATGCTTGTCGAATTCTATGTAGATATAATTCCACACCAGCGTGAATGGAAGACATTTATTCCTCCCACATGTTTACACAATCTCGTATAGTGTTGATTTTCTAGTGCATGCAGGATTTATATCGCTTTGCGCTAAGGAAAAGCTCTAGAGACGCTACACCGCTGCACGCCGTTCCCTGAAAACAAAGCCTTTCGATTGCTGAGGAAATTATTTACACTGCGCGTTCCGAGACCCCGCGGTCGAGCCAGGTGCCGTGCGGAGGCATTCCTCGGTCATTCGCGATCCTCCGCGTCTCCCGCTTAAGTGAAATGATCCTGAAAAAAAGGGCCTCTGGCGTCATCCATTCTCTATAACAAAACAACAGAATGTTCGGGCGCTCGTGATCATCCCTTCTCGTTTGCTCTCTGGCGTTAACGACACTCAGAACAAACGGCGAACATGTGTGTAGCATTCTGCCGTCTTTCACGACCCATTTATAAAAATGTAAGCCACTCAGCGTTGCGTTAGAGCATCCTCACTTACAAAAAGCTAACCTCGGAAAGAGGTACAGCGGGACTCTTCACCTTTACATGAAGAGAGCGATGCAGCGACGCTTTAGTCTTTTAGTCTGTCCAAATTTCTGACCTCCTCTTCTGTATACTGGCTCCAGTGACCAGCCTGCTATTCAGGGTCTTATAGCCGCAAAGCATTCTGGGACTTGGAGTATTTCATTTCAGTGTCGTTATTCCGTCTCTGCCGAATTTCCTGTTACGTCGAACCTAGTGTTACAGGAAAATGAAAACACGAGAGAGAAAGCAAGCTTTTGTGTCAAGGAGCTGACATCAAAAATTATAGCTAATATCAAAACGTAGATTTGAGATTGTTTACATTTTTTCTTCTATGAGACATCGCAGTAACAATAGCAGCGTTAAAGGAGCTTTTCAAGATTCATTTTCAAGCAAAATCTCTTGAAAATTAATTCCATATAAACACCTTCACTCTACTCCGGGACGGACTACTTTTTTCCTTTAAGCCAACACGGAATTTCATCCCGTCGCGATAAAGCCTTCAACCGTTCAAAGCAGGAACATCTTGAAAGAAACGTCTCCGAAGCCAGTTTCCAGGTTGTTGAGCAAAGACGTGCTTTCATGTACAGCCAGATTGGAGCTCGTAGTCTCATTAAGACCGTGTGTGTGTGTGTGTGTGTGTGTGTGCCAGAGGTGACCAGCCTACACGCTCATAACGAGCTGGACATGATACACACTCCGGTGACAGGAAGGCGTCACTTCCAAGCGCTCCATAACGAGAATTCCAGTCCAGAGCAGGTCTAAAGGCCGAGTCTGCAGGTGACTCCTTAATTACGCAGACTCCCTTTTCTGCCATGTTTGGAGAAATAACCTGGGTTTTTTATCACTCTGTTGCCCTTTTATCATGTAGCGCTGTAACATCGGTGTTATTTACGAGGAGATCGATTCAGTTTTCATCAATCATGTGCTTATAATGCATTATAGCACATCACCTGGAGGTTAGTATTTACTCCAATCAGTGTGCCACTCCCTCCTGATTGCGTGAAACGCTTGTGCACTGCTAGTTCAGCTGAAAGATAGCAATCAAAGGTTATAATGCTTTATAGCATATCACCTTGGCGTTAGTATTCACTCCCGTCAGTATGCCACTCCCTTCTGATCGTGTGGCACCGTGCCTCAATTCAGTTGCGTGTGTAACAGTCGCCTTAATGCTCACAAAGCACTAGTTCAGCTAAAAGATAGCAATCGAAGGTTATAATGCGTTATAGCATATCACCTGGGGGTTAGTATTCACTCCCGTCAGTGTGCCACTCCCTTCTGATCGTGTGACCTGATTGTGAGGCAACGTGCCTCAATTCAGTTGCATGTGAAACGCTCACGCACTGCTAGGTCAGCTAAAAGATAGCAATCAAATCTTATAATGCATTATAGCATATCACCTGGGGGTTAGTATTCACTCCCGTCAGTGTGCCACTCCCTCCCGATCGTGTGACCACATGCCTCAATTTAGTTGCGTATGTAACAGTTGCCTTAATGCTCACACACCGCTAGTTCAGCCTGGGGCTTAGTATTCACTCCCTTTAAGGGAAGTCAAAACTAATGGAACACACCGTAATGTTGATGTAAAAACAAAAAGAACGCTGGTTTCAGAACCTGAGCCCGCGCACAGCATGTCGTGACTGCATTAGCGTCTGTAGCTAATCATACGGCGCTAATAAATCATCGCCACTTAAATTAGCAATTAGCAAGGGTGGGGGTCTATCAAACGTGACATTAAATGATTTAGTAAGGGAGCCGGGGCATTGGGGTAATTAATGCACAGAAATATTAATGCGAAACAAACACACACACACACACTTGCTAATCTGACGCCGCAATTTACCTAACAACACCTCATGCCGCTCGGCTACTACACGCCAGCATATGGAGTAGTAGTGTGTAAAAAAAAGTATGTGTGTGTGTGTGTCTGTGTGTGTGTGTGTGTGTGTGTGCAGGAAAAAGAAAAAGGTGTCATTTATATTATAAGCACTGACCTCTGCTCTGCACCATTCCCGTAGATTTGCTTGCATATTAGCAAAATTGTGCTGACGGGTTCTGTGCGGCGAACAATGGCACTGTGACACACACACACACACACACACACACACACACAGATACATTAAGCGAATAGCTCTTGCTCTTTCTTTTCTTCTCTCTCTCTCTCAGCTAGTTGCGACAGCTCTCATTCCCAGCCCCCAATACACACACACACACACACACACTCACTCTCACACACACACACACACATACTATCCTTGTGAGGACCTTTCATTGACAGAATCCAACACATAATCGCTTGTCTTTCCTCATGGGGACCCGCCGAATGTCCCCACAGAATGGATTCTTCCAGAATGGAATCAGGTATTCCTGTCTTTGTGGGGACTCCGGTTGGTTCTGACAAATAAACACATAAGAGCCTTGTGAGGACCTTCCACTGACATCAGCACACAAAAAAGCTTTAGGCTATTTATGAATAAAAGCTGCAGTTGTTTGTATATGCACGCACACACACACACACACACACACATGCACACACGCGCACACACACACACACACACTTATTGTACTATCCTTGTGAGGACCTTTTATTGACCTAATGTTTATTATTATTTAAAACAAAAAGCAGGAGGGTTTTTTTTTTTACATAAGTGCATGTTTACACACACACACACACACACACACACACTATTCTTGTTCTTTATGAGGACTTTATTTATTAGTAGTAGTAATAGTAGTATAAGTAGGATTTAAAATTAAAAGCTTCAAGAAAGAAATTTCTAGATTTTTAATTCTGTACGTCAATCATGAATTTTATATTGAATTTGGTTTGATTTTACAGTCCTTATTGACATGTGCACACACCCACCTGCCCACCCACACACACATACACACACACACACACACAAATACATACACATACAAACAAAAATACACACACACACACACACAGATACACACACAAACAAACACAAATACAAACACACACACACATGGCCTTTTCTAGGAAAACTTTGAAAGAGTAGTGAACATCATTAGCTCAGTGGAAAGCCGAGCGTGGCCTGGACAGACGAGAGAGTGGACCATGTCGTGTCAGACACTCGGAGCTGCCCCGTGGGGTGGTCATCCCCGCGCTTCTCACGCTATACAAAAGGCGAGAACGAGCCAGTGAGCCAGCGCAGACGTCCCGTCCATCCCTCTACAACCGGCCACCTACATCACCATCCTGTTTATCATGACAAAGCGCCTTCGCAGCGCCATTTTCCTCAGCATCACTATCGCCCTATCTGCAGTGATTCCTTGGGATTCGTTCCATTATGGTTGTGTATAATGATTAAAAACACACACACACACACACAGGGCTGAGATAATAAAGCGGAGCTTTTCAGTACCAGAGCCAAGCTTCACTTCTGGGGACGAGCCTCTGAATGGAAACCTAAATGAATAATAACGATTTTTAAGTCGCAAACGTTGGTGATTACCTGCATAATGACATCATATTATGGCTCTTTTGTGTGCGTGCGTGTGTGTGTATGTGTGTGTGTGTGTGTATGTGTGTGTGTGTATGTGTGTGTGTGTAAAACCAACACTCTGTTAATGATCGCTTGTCCCGCTTTTGCCCTACAGCTATTATGTAGCCTGTGATTGTAATGCATTGTGCTCAGAGCAGGTGGACTACGGCCCCGAGTAAACAGTGTATTATAGAAAACTAAAAAAATAAAATAAATAAAAAAAGGAGTGCATTGTTACTGCAGGAGGGAGTGAAAAAAGGACAAGTGTGTGTGTAGAGAGATAGATAGATAGATAGATAGATAGATAGATAGATAGATAGATAGATAGATAGATAGATAGATAGATAGATAGATAGATAGATAGACCAACAGACAGATAGATAGATAGATAGATAGATAGATAGATAGATAGATAGATAGATAGATAGATAGATAGATAGATAGATAGATAGATAGATAGACCAACAGACAGATAGATAGATAGATAGATAGATAGATAGATAGATAGATAGATAGATAGATAGATAGATAGATAGATAGACCAACAGACAGACCAAGAGATAGATAGATAGATAGATAGATAGATAGATAGATAGATAGATAGATAGATAGATAGATAGATAGATAGATAGACCAACAGACAGACCAAGAGATAGATAGATAGATAGATAGATAGATAGATAGATAGATAGATAGATAGATAGATAGATAGATAGATAGATAGACAGACCAACAGACAGACCAACAGATAGATAGATAGATAGATAGATAGATAGATAGATAGATAGATAGATAGATAGATAGATAGATAGACAGACCAACAGACAGACCAACAGATAGATAGATAGATAGATAGATAGATAGATAGATAGATAGATAGATAGATAGATAGATAGATAGATAGATAGATAGACCAACACAGACCAACAGATAGATAGATAGATAGATAGATAGATAGATAGATAGATAGATAGATAGATAGATAGATAGATAGATAGATCACACCCTTCTCCATTTCACAGTACGAGTGCCATTATCTGTTATCGGATTTCAACCCAAAGTGGGTGTGGCCTCAACCACAGCTCTTTTTTTTGGTTCATGAAACAATGTCTGGTGTCTGTGTTATATATCACGTTATATAAAATACACAAATGGATCTCTGATATAATAAATAAATAAAGACTTCTTTCTATAACTATGTAGTGAACAGTATCTGAGCGTAGTGCCGCTGAAAATGAAAACAAATGATTTTTATCAATCGATATGATTCACTCCTGTGCGTTATTGTTTCCATGGTAACAGCTTTCGACAAAGAATAACGATCTCTGCAAGGAGTCCCAGGTGTCAGAGGTCAGAGGTCTATATATTATGAGCATCATTTGTTTTTGAATATATATAAATGGAACAGGAAACCGGTCACAGCCATGAAGTTAGTTATTGTCCCCAAAACGTTTAGCGTTAAGTTTTAATCAGCGCCTCTAGGATTTAGTGATGTTTCAGTCGCATATATATATATATATATATATATACCGATCAGGCATAACATTATGACCAGTGAGAAGTGCCGTGAATAAGACTGAGTATCTCCTCATCATGGCACCTGTTAGTGGGTGGGATATATTAGTCAACATTTTGTCCTCAAAGTTGATGTTAGAAGCAGGAAAAATGGACAAGCATAAGGATTTGAGCGAGTTTGACCAAAAGGGCCAAATTGTGATGGTGGATAGACCACTGGATCAGAGCATCTCCAAAACTGCAGCTCTTGTGGGGTGTTCCCAGTCTGCAGTGGTCAGTATCTATCAAAAGTATCCTTTAAGTCCTGGAAGTTGCGAGGTGAGGCCCATGAAGGATCTGCTGCCAACATCTTGGTGCCAGAAACCACAGCACACCTTCAGGGATCTAGTGGAGTCCGTCATGCCTCGAAGGGTCAGGGCTGTTTTGGCAAAGAGGGGGACCAACACAATAGTAGGCAGGTGGTCATAATGTTATGCCTGATTGATGTATACATCTATCTACACCTATCTACTTCAAGATATTTTTCAAAAAGCACAAAAAACTCGACAAGTTGCATCACAAAATTAAAAAAGAAATAAAAAAATAAACAAAATCAAGCATTTTAATCCACAAAATCCTGAAAAGACTGAATTAATTTATTTACTTCCTGGACAGCTGTTATTATAGAAACGATAAACCTCTGTCATTTGCATATATTATGGGTATTCAATAAAAATGAACAAAAATTCGTTTTACGTTTAGAAAAAAATACCGCACAGAATTTTGTGTGTTGTTGTAATTTTTTTTTTTTTTTTGTATATATTATTTTATGTTCCAATTGTGATTCTGGACCAGACTTTTTTCTTTTTTTTTTTTTTAATATATATTTTAATGAGATAGCAGAGAGGTAAGAGGTGTGGAGTTGTATAATCAGTTCTGCACAGGAATCATCTGGTGTACATCAGGCAGAATTCGGATGCAGATAACACACACACACACACACACACACGCTTAGGTATTTCTATTTGTCCAAATAGTGCAGCGTTTCTATTTAAACCTGGCAGATGGATAACCTTCGACCGTGATGAATTATGAATAAAAACACCACTCAGTGTGGCTTCTCTCACTCTCTTAAAGTCACACATCTCTTAAAGTCACACATCTCTTAAAGTCACACATCTCTTAAAGTCACATCTTCATGTCTGCTAACAAACTCCCCCCCCCCCCCCCCAAAAAAAAAAAGTGTGCTGTGTGACTGTGAATACATTTCCCTAACAGACAGACACGGGGTATTAAACAGAATTATGGGCAGCGTGGAAAGGCGTGGAATATAACTTTGATCCATAAAGACGAGGTGACATTTTTACTCTTGCCAGTCAGATAATATATGGAGAAAATGTTAAACGTGACATAATTGAGTCACTTTCATCAATCACAGCAAAATAAGTTCTTCCATCGATATCCGTCAGCCGGGTTTAGATCACTTCCACCACCGTAAGGATTCAATAAATTAAAGAAGAGTTGATGCGTTATTCTTTCAACCCATCCATCAAATTAAAATAAAATTGGTTTTAAAGGTGCGGTTCGTGATTTTCTACTCAGTTTGTGAATTTGTGTAGAGATTTTCACGCTGGACGCTGTCACAAAGCAGCTTCACAGACGAGTTTACAGACGTTCTTTCTTTTAGCATCAAATTTTGTAGCATCAGGATTCTATTAAGAATTTTGCAACCCGGAATTTAGCTCCGCCCCTTAAATTTGCATCTATATTGATGGTTACACAATGACAGCAACATACCGAAGTGTTTTATTTCCATTATACTACAGCATTTTACCTCTAGCACAATTTTTATTCATTAAAAAATGTTATATTTTTTCCATTAATTACTTTTCATCCATTAATATTTACATTATTTTACTTTTTATATTTTTTTTTTTACATTTTAGTTTTTAACATAACATTTGATGTAGTGAAACAGTCATTCCATATATCCACTCCGTTGCCATAGAAACGATATCGGCACCTTCTGACCAATCCAAAGGTTCGTTATGTATGCGGATATGTAAATAGCGGTGGTTCTCAGCGTCGCCCTGCGAAACTTCTCCCCTCCACTATGTGACAAAGATCAGGAAGATGAGCGCGGAGTAATTTGTGGAGGTTCCAAACTTTTTTAAGAGCGTGCTTAAAGAAGCGTTCTGGCGCGAGTTGATCTCTGACATCCGCGTTCCATTTGTACACGCCGCCAGCGGAAGCCAGTTCATTAGCGTCGCCAAAGACTTTTATATTAACACATTTATCACCCTGGAACATTCGCAATCGATGGTATCATTGTCAATTCTATTTTAAACTGCGCTTCAGCCAGAGACAGAGAGTGTGTGTGTGTGTGTTGGAGACTGGGAGCTGCTTTTGTGTGTGTGTGTGTGTGTGTGTGTTGATGTCCACTGTTTGTGTAATTGCTGGAAGTTGTTCAGACCTTGAACACAGGCCACACTTTACACCTTCTGATCTTATCTCACACACACACACACGCTTGTTTTACTATCCTGGTGAGGACCAACCACTGACCTGATTTTTAATCCCAAAACCTAAATTCAACACCTAACCTCACCTGTCACACACACACACACACACACAGGCTTTAACTCCAATTTGCTTACAAAATAAATGAATAAACTGTCTGTCTGAATGACGGATAACAAATCAGATGGTTCTGATTTATCGCGAAGTTCTCCTGCGTTCTCGCTCAACGCGAGCGTCGCCGTCGCAATTAATACGGAACGGGAAAAGGACACGAGAAACATACTTTTCAAGCATGCACCCAAAATTGGTGTGTGTGTGTGTGTGTGTGTGTGTGTTAATCACAGGATCTGGACCATGATGCCTGTGACAGGTAATTTCCGTAATGCGGCTGACAGAGATGGATTACACAGAGTCCTATTGGATCGCGGCGCTTTTGTGCGTAGGTGATAAGGCTGGCTAAGGGTTATCTCGCTACGAGGGCCCACGACGATACGCCGAGCTAATAAGTCCCGGGATAATACAGTGCAAACGACTTCTGGAGCCGCTGCTCGGGAGGAAGGAGACGGGGAATGTTGATCCAGTCGATGAATCGCTCATTTCACTCTCACCTTGGTCATCTGATGGAATAAAATCTAGCGCCGTTCTCTTAACTGCTCACTTAAAAACCTGGAATCACAACAAAACAACAGCATCGGAAAATAAATACAGTGTAGAGAAAAGAAACTCACATCAGTGTTATTTACACAGCGCTTAAAATGATAAACTTTGTCACAAAGCAGCTTTACAGAAAACAGGATGTAGATTAAGATCATTAACAAACAACGAAGGAGGAAAAAGACACGAGGAAGAATAAATCCAGCATCTCCAACTTATCAGAGTTCACTTTTCCTCATATTCAGTATAGTTATAGACTGAGGTGCAACATTATATGGAATAGAAATCACCCGCATGGTGTTTCCGGGTTGCCAGATCTCCTAATTCCCCATTGTTGTTGTTTTATAATAACGTAACATATTAGGAAGGAATTCATTTAAATTACGGAGATACGCTATATTGCCAAAAGTTTTGGGACACCCCTCCAAATGATTGAATTCAGGTGTTGTTTTTCAGGGGTTGGGCTCGGCCCCTTAGTTCCGGTGAAAGGAACTCGTAATGCTTCAGCTTCATACCAAGACATTTTGGACAACTTTGTGGGAACAGTTTGGGGATGACCCCTTCCTGTTCCAACATGACTGCACACTAGCCTTCTCGTCCAACATCAGTGCCTGACCTCACAAATGCACTTCTAGTGGAATGGTCAAAAATTCCCCTAAACACACTCCTAAACCTTGTGGAAATCCTTCCCAGAAGAGTTGAAGCTGTTATAGCTGTAAAGGGCGGGACAACTCCATATTACATTCATGTGCAGGTAAAGACAGACGTCCCAGTTTTGGTCTGGCTCACAGTCTCCACTCTAATTCATCCCAAAGGTGTTCTATGGGGTTGAGGTCAGGACTCTGTGCAGGCCGAGCCCAACCCCTGAAAAACAACACCTGATCTCAGTGATTTGGAGGGGTGTCCCAAAACTTTTGGCAATGTAGTGTATATGAATATTTCCAAAATGTCACAAATTTAAAGACATCAAATTTAATCAACTATTCATTAATTTATTGATCCACAGCACTTGGTTCAGCACACCTATTATTTTTTAATGAAACAGTGCTAACTGTTCGAGGTCACTTTTGGTTTTAAGACGCATATCAGTTTTAGATAAGCCCCGCCCCTTAGGTCCGTCACGACAGAATAGCGCTTCTGTCTGTAGTCACCTAGTTACCGAATGTCTGCAATTCCGGTTACAGCGGTTGATCTACAGACTTCCACATCATTCAGTTTTTGGGAATTTTTTCCGGTTTTCCACGTTGACCCGCCCACGTCAGTGAAATATGACTCAGGGGTCATGTGTTTTTTTGTTTTTTTTTCGCCATATCCAAGAGGCGATCTGAATATTAATGCTCTGCTTCCTCTGCAGTTGAACATTTATCGAGTTGATGTGAAGCAGCGTGGCTCCTGTCGTCAGCCTCATGTAGCTTTATATCTTCTCTGTGGTGCATTTAATAATTGGCGCTCATTTTCATCCGTGCCACTGCGGCGCTCCAGCAGCTGGATAATTACTGCAAGCCAGCCTTAATTTCGTCCATGTCAGTGTTCCTTCCTTATTTTAGTTTTTTTTTATTTTATTTTATTTTAAACTACCAGTCTTTAACCCTGTCACTTTCATTCCTCTCTCTCTCTCTCTACATGTGTAACACTTGTGCTTAAAACTTTTTAAAAAAGTTAAACTCTTTAAAAAGAAAGGGTTCCTCTAGGGTTCTTCGGATAAGTAACGGTACACAGCGTTCTAAACCAGGGTTAACTCAGAGCTCGCTCTCATGATGAAAACCTTCTCTAAGATTCCACAGCAGTTCACCACATCGAAGGTTCTCCATTTAAACCTGAGGACATGCACTGGAGATACATGTTTGGTTGTGTTTCATTTTTTTGTTGTTGTTGTTGTTGTTGTTGTTTATTTGTCTTCAGAATATGTTTAGACGGCTCCTTAATGACGCAACATAAAAACATTCCCTATACCTAAAGATCGCAAAGTTGCCTGTTCTCTCTGAGAGATTCCTCCGAGTCTGTTACATCACCATGTGAAGCAGCAGGAGCAGCAGTTTGGGAAGAAAACAGACACTGGAATGAATTAATAAACCGACTGCATTATTATCTGTAGCTGCATGTATTTGATATCATTTTAAAATATTATGATCATATTTTTTAAAATGATTTCTAATAATATACAAATTTTATTTAAGGAATTTGAGTTTGCATATTATTTTAAATTATTTTTTTAAATAATACATAAATAACATACATATTATTACATATTCAAATACATATTATTTAAAATCTTAAAAATACATATTAAAAATACAAAAAAAAATTAAATACAATTTTTAAAAATAAAAATTACTGACATTTAAATTGTTTTAAGATAAATTCCAAGTATTTTTTTTATGTTTATTTATTTGTTTATTTATTTATTTATTTATTTATTTTTTGTATTATTCTTAAATAATTTTGAATTTTTTAAAATGGTTCTGTTTGAAAGCAATTTTAATTACGTTTAATTTTTTTTTTTTTTTTTGTACAACAGTCAGGGTTTTTTCCCCTAAGCTATGACTGCAATGCAGGATTTAATTTCCATTGAAATATCTGCAGTAATAAGAAAGAATTAACAAATAACACCAGAAAACAGCCTCACTCCATGGACGTTACTGAGAGCACATCTGTCCGAGCACATCTGGATGCTGACACGATGGGTTCGGAGTTCAGTTCTGTGAAAAACAATAAAAATGAAAAGAAATCAATCCCGCAGAGGTGAGGTTATCTCAGCAGCCGCGCGAGAGGAGCTAAACCTCACGCTCACGGTCGCTGAGATGAAATCTAACACGTCCTGTCATTACGCCACGTCCAGATGCGACCTCCAGGCGAGTGTTTAAGCCCGGTCCGTCCCGCTGTGCACGTTCTGCTCAGGAGACCGCTCTCTCTCCGAAGCCGCTTGGAGCCGGATGTTTCTTCCACATCGCCATAATTAATGAGGAAGCAGCGTGTGCCTTCTATTAACACTGCAGGGAGAAAGCGAATTGGCCTGCTTTCGTATGTTGTGGCAGATTTAAGGACCTGAGCACACAGCAAATAAATGGAAGGGCTTTTAATGAGCTGTGGGAGTTGAAGGAATATGCTGGAGAAAAAAAAAGAAAGAAAGAAAGAAAGAAAGGAGAAGAAAAAGTATTGTGTACACATCAGTGGTTATTTAAACTGGAGGAGGTAATTGACGATGGTGTTGAAGAACAGCTCGTTTAGAAAGAAGTGACGGGGAACGCTGGGGTTTTTTTGCGCAGATTTATTTTGTTTAATCCATCAGTTGATTTCTGAGCCCCGTTTTATTTCTTTCTCACTAACCTGCAGGCTTGGTGTAATTTTCTAATGGAGTCGTGTCCAGTCAGGTCATTACGCAATATTAGAAATAGATTTTGGATACTGGTAGATTTCGGATCACCTTGGGATCAAAGTCTAATTTGGTGCAAACACCTTTTAACCATGTTTATTTTGATATATGGATTTGGCCGTGCCCGGAACTAGCCTTCCCATCTGTCTTCCAGCAAAAAGAACGAAAGAAAGAAAGAAAGAAAGAAAGAAAGAAAGAAAGAAAGAAAGAAAGAAAGAAAACCTTTATTGGTTTGGACTTTTTATCTGGAAGTATGCATTATTCACCAGCTCTCTGACTCCTGGACCACGGATACGTCCTAAATCCTAAATGGAACACTAAGACACTAAGAAGTGTGTTAAATTTGTAACAGATTTGAACACACACTTTATTCTTGACGTGATAAAGATTTGTTTCTATCCGTTTAAACATTAACACACACACACACACCCGTGTGTTTGTTGACCTCTAAATGAAATCTCTGTGAAAAAATTGTTTTTTGGTCAGTAAACTGATTTTAGGTAGATTCGTTGTTGTGTTTAAGGTTTAAGCTCATTTTTTTCATCGTCTTTATTTAGACATGTTAAGGGGGTGTAAACGTTTGCACTATTAAAGGAATGGACAGGAAGAGATATCTAGCAAAAATAAATATAAATCTCAAATCCTGTTTATTTGTAAATCTCATCACATGGCAACAATCCAAAAAATTTGCAAAAAAATCTTTCTCCAATTCCAGAAAGAAGGGTGTCAAAACTTTTTCAGTCAGCTATAAAACAATGATCCTTATGAAATAATAATCACCTGGTCAGTAAAATTATTTTGTTTGCTGGAAAAAGCGTTCTTTAAATGGAACAGAAAAGCATGCTAATATTATCTTTTTAGCTAGCTAGTTAAAGCAGATTCAATATAAACAGACACTTAGATTTTTTAAGTTTTAAGAAAGATACATTTCTCACTCTAGATTTTGTAAAACAGAAAACAAGAAAATTTCTCAGATCAAAAATTCCTACAGCCCTACAGGCTACTCGCTGGCGTTTGGACAGTGTCTCGCTAGTGCCCTCTGGCTGTAACGAAACCCCAGCAGTTCCTCCAGTAATTCAGCCGTCGGTGTGCGTTTCCGGAGAAGTTCCCTCCTCAGAGTGTTCCTCGCCTCCTACCAGCCTCCCAAATGAAGACGCGTCCCTGTGGAGGCCCTTTGCTCTCCACTAATCATCAGGAAGCGGGAGGCTAATTAATGATATGCTAATGACTCGAGCGCGGCGTCCCTTCGCAGTGTTCCTGCAGTATGGATGTCTCTATTGTTTTACGATGCAAAGCTCCAGATTAGAACAGAAGACAACCTTCTTAACACACCGCGCTTATTCAGAAGAAACCTGGTGTCATGGTTCCTTTCACTTCCTGACCTGGAAGACGACTCGCTATTACGGACCTCAGTGTTCAGATCTTAGATTTATTCATGGTGTCACAATATTATACACAGATCATGCAGTCCAGACTAGGCATTCAATCAGGACAAAAGTAATGGCACCCTATAGAAGGAGTGTGCTAGTTGCATTAGCTGAGCTGCATTATTGGAAGATTTAGCACACGCTGCACTTTCAATACAGAAAAATCAGTAAAATCAGTGCTGCCAACTCAGAGGCTTTGCCAACTGTTTAGATCCATATAGAAAATGTATATTAAAAAAATAAAAAACAATAGAAGCTTGTGATAAAACGAGAGTTTTTAGAGACCGTCCTTAACCCGATACAGCTCTGCAGCTCACATCACAGCTGCAGGTTAGAGCACTGAGAGAGAGAGAGACTTCAGTTTGTTACTACAATAAAACTTTATTAAAACATTGAAATAAGGCTTTTTGATCCTATTTGCTCTTTTTTCCTGGAAGAAAAACTCCGATAAGTGGGTTCTCTATGTTTCTTTTGCCATCAGCACGTTTTTTAATTATCAATAATGATTCTAAAGCACCCTTTGGTTCTGAAATCTCATTTTCCACCATTTTTGGAGCTGAAATCAGTGGTAACTGTTCTGCCTCATTTCTGCTTCATCTCCCTCACAGCATCTGTGTAGAAGTGCATCTGCACGCGAGGTTGGTTTTTTTTTTTTTTTTTTTCTTCAATATTATCATCATAATGATCTTTTTTTCTTTTTTTAACTCCTGAAGAAGAAGGAGGAGGAGGAGGAAGAGGAAATGACAAACACGCCCCCAGAAACACCGAGACGTTGTAATGTTTGAATTGCGCGCGTATTAAGCGCTTAATTAATGGACTCGTGTCCGCGCGTGTCAGCTCCGGGGCTGTTCCCGGTGTCAGCGCACATGGCAGGCCCCCGGTGCTGTCATAACGCATTCCTCTGGCGAGAGCGCGCGCTCCGACGGAAAGTGACACGTTAATGGAAGCTAAAGCAGTGTAATGGCAGCGCCGGGGAGTCACGCGGAATTTGGCACGACATGTCACAACGAATCGGCGTGAATAGAACGCCCTTCACGTGCTTTCTTTTTCTTCCTTGTCTTTGTTTTGTTCTCCGAGCGCGCGCGCAATCTGTGAATTGTGGGATTAATTAGTCGCAAACACATCACTCATGTTATGATGCGCGCTCCCTCACGGCTGACCACGGCAGACCTCTCCGTGCCGTGACGTAAGAGCTCTCGCTGGATCTCCAGAAAGAAATGAAATAAAGCGAGAGCAAGAAGAGCTGATTGTTTTGTTGTTGGGGTTTTTTTTGGCGCATTTCCACAGAGGCGATTAACTGCGCCGCGGATTGTTTTTGTCACCAATTAAAAGGACAGCAGCGTCTTATTGCATCGACAGGAGCGCAAATCAGCAGGCGCTGTCAGCCTAAAAAGCTGGGGGTGGACAAGCAGAAAGTGGCTTTTTTATTTATTTATTTATTTATTTCCCTTTTCCTCTTTCCTGTGAGCCAGATGCGCGGAGGTGCTAAGGATCGTGCGACTCGTCCCACCCGGCAATCAATTTGCAGGCCCTGTAGCGCGCGACGGCAAACGCGCTATAACAAACGACTCTGCATTTCTGAACACACGCGCGCGCGCGCGCGCTAATGAAAGGCAGTCTCAGCTGCTGCGCAATCTGGGCTCTACCCCCCACCCCCACCTTCCACCACTCCTCCTCCTCCTCTCACCGGTCCCCCAGTCGTCCCCGGTGCAGTCATCGAGCCCAGTGTCTCTGCAGTGGCGCATTTTGGAGCTCCCATCTGTTTCCGTAATTACTGTCATGTAAACTGACTCGTGCCCAAATTGTGCTTGAAATAAAAATACAACACGTTTTTTTTTTTCAGCAAAGCATCCCCGAATAATCAGATTAGGCTTTGATCTGATCGCCAGCCAGACCAGAGATAAGCAAAAACAAACAAAAAACAGTCACCGAGTGTCACGATCGCTCTGACTCTGACTCTGAGCCCAGCCCGCTGCCCGTTGAGCTGAACGTGAATGATCGTGTAAAACCTCGACTAAACAATTCCCATTACAAACTCGGGAACTTTCATCATTTGACGTGAAATCAAAACTGCTTCGTCACAGCATGAAGAGTAAACAAAGTGAAGCTTCTTACGTTTACACAAGTTCTACTCTACACACAAGTGTTTACTTTAGATCAATCACCACATCTAGAATATAATATACTGTACATCGCTCATCACAGTTAGCTGGCTAGCTTGTGGCTAAAAGCAGACAAAGCTCCGTCCTCATGGTGTGGTGCTGGAAATGTGGGGCATTTTTTTGTACCTTTTACAGTTGTGTTGGATCTTTGATTATCGTTAATTATCTGTTTTAAATGATTTTTAATACTAGTATTCACCTTAATCGCCGCTAAATACGGTGGCCACACCATGGAGTAAAGTTGAGTGTGTTTACTTCTGAGTGCGTTGTTATAATTGTGTGAAAGTCCTTTACACCTCTGTAATCCAGGGACATATTAAAGTTGCAGACTGTTTATTTGCATGAGAAAAGTTTCTCATTTCATGCAGAAATGACATAATTTATTTTCATATTAGTTAACATGAAGATCATGAAGTTTGTCACATGGAAGGTAGCACTTCAGACGTGTTAGCTCCACCCCTTTTATTTTTGTACTGACATCCAAGAACCTAGCACGCCGAAATTGGTTTTTGTGTAAAAATCTGTGTTTATTATGATGTTTTTGAGGTATCTTAGCAGTGATGTCACTCAGCAAAGCAGTTTTGATTATATAAAGCGTTTATAATAACAGAGCGTAAATAGTTACCATCTGATCCTGGCGTGTTTAAAGCGAACGCAGCGTGAGCGGGTCGCTAACAGGTTTCTTTTCCTGTGAAGCCGCTTGTCTGAGATCACCGTATCACAGATTGCTTCTATTAATATCCAATTAGAGTCGTGATATTACGGCTCGCACGACGCGAGTTTAAGGCGCGAGGCTTCGTAGCCGTACTTATAATGGTCAGTTTAATCACCCTGTTCACTCTCCGCTTTATTTTCGTTTTCCTCCTAATGAGCGGCGAGTGAAGGCACGGTGCAGGTGATGTAAACCATAGCAACTCAATTTTTAAAGACCTCCAAAGCATCTGTCACTCTGCAGAAATATTTGAAGAGCCATTGTGGATCCAAATGCTAGTTAGACTGAACACATGTCTCTCTCTCTCTCTCTCTCTCTCTCTCTCTCTTCTGAAACAATTTCCATGGCCTTGGATTAAATAAAGCTTCTTTATCAGGGATACAAGCAAAGTGTTTCATATATGTATATATATATATATAGTGTTAAATTGCTCAGAGTTAGTTCTAATACACTATCATTTCCATGGCAACAGGTCATTCACGTATTGTAAATGAAAACGATCCATATAAACATTTAAAAAAAAAAAAAACGTGTGCAATCTATGATATGTCTGTCCCTTAGGAGACTTTTTATGGAAGGAGTCTCCGGTATGAGCTCTTTGTAGCAGTCTGACGTAACGCGCTGTAAGTTCACGCTAAGTTGTTTTTGTTTCTTCTTAGCTAGGTCTTAATACATGAAATGTAACCGTAAATGGATAATAAGTACATTTGAGGTTCTTCAATAAATAAAAACCTTGTATAAGGGATTCAATCCCTTCAGGATGTGCTGAAAAGAGGAAAATAATAACGTCCAGGCGCCACGGTGACTTCACCTCATCACACCACGTTATTACCACAACGCTGATTAATTTCCTGAACCACAACAACACCCAGTAGTTTCATTCTGAGCTTATTAGCATATTAGTGCGTAGCAGTTCAAGCATATTGTTTTATTTCCAGTTGAGCAGGATGTTGCCCATCATCCAGATTTAGTTTCTGCATTAGCCGACCACCAGGGCTCGTAATGAAAATAAATAAATAAATAAATAAATAAAGACGCTAACACTAACAACGGCTCAGGCAGCTCTCTGCAATCCACCTCCACGAGACTTCATCAATCTTCCCCACGTGTTCGGGCACCCGGTGTGCCGCTGTCACTTTCCTGACGCGGGGTGGAGGCAGCCAGTCCTCCCTTATTAGTCTGTCAGAGCTGCTGATGCCAAAATGGAGCCCAGGCCCCGTGAAATCTGCACAATCCGACACCGATCCTGATCCTAAATGACAATGTGGTGAACACTGCCATGGCTTATCTGCTCAGACACTCCAAAAAAAATATATAACTGGTAACTGGTTGCTGAAAGTAAAATAAGCATCATCACTGTGGCTTTAAAGCAGGATTGTCTTATTATCATCAGGCTTCCTTAATTTGGCATTAATTATTCAAAGTGTGTAATGGAGACAAGGGAAAGATGCTGCTTTTAATTCTTGTGGTGGAAAAAACGAAGCTTTTCAAATCTGGGAAGCTGATCTGTAGGGAAGCGAGCGGCCATGTTGAGAAATTCGAACACAAATGAGATCGCTAAATCATTTTATTAATGTTATTTCTATATATATTTATTTTTATATATTCATAAAGCTTTCTTTCTTCTTCTTCTTCTTCTTCTTCTTCTTCTTCTTCTTATTATTATTATGTACTTTGACTTTCTGGATTCTGATTCTGATTGGTCAGAAACTGTCTGTGGATCGTTTTTATGTTATGTATATGTAGATACGTGAGAAGTTAATGTAAAAAAGTAAGTATATCTGGATAAACAGTCGTTCTTTTAATAAATAAATACACATTTGTATCTGTAGGCAGGTTTCTGCGGGGGTTTTAAAAACAAGTGCATTTTATTTTTACATAAATTATAGAACAGGAAAAACAGTCAAATATTGAATCTTGCAGAACATTGAACATTGTTCAGCTTGTTGAAATTTCAGCAAATACCCCCATGATACCATGTTAAAATTGTTAGCAGATGCTGCTACACAAGAGTAACGATAACCAGTCATAACCATAATAGTCTTTTTTTCATGAAGTTATCATCATATCTGAGGTAAATGTTGATATTTCAGAAATTTTAGACTCATTTGATGCAATTCCGGTTAAAAATAACTTAAAAATGAAAAGAAATTCTTAATCTTGTGATTAGCTAGTTTTTGCTTAGCATCCTTTGTTTCCCACTTCCCTAGAAACGGTGTTGCTACGGCATCAACCGCTTACACACTTACACACTAAGCATACGATCATCTCATGAATCCTTGTTCCGTAACAGAAAATGAAATGTTTATCTAGAGCTATCCCTACTATTTATTCCGCAGCTAAACCTTTTTATTTGTTCAGTTGCAAAAAAAAAAAAACATCTCCACATGTTGACCGTAATCACTTTCAGTTCTTCATAATGCTGAGATCCTTTGTGTGCTCTGTGCAGGAGGTGAACGAACGCCATTCATTTGAGTCGTTTCACAGACGTTTGTTGCCGGGCGATCGGCGTAATCGTCGGCGTGTAATCGTTCGTGCGTAATCGTCCGATTTTGGACGTTTAGGGCGACGCCGGAGCGTTTATTCCGCCTCTGACTCGACTCAGTAGATTACTAACACATGCTTTATCAGGCTGAAATATAAGTTAGAGCAGGGAGACGTCATGGATGTGGAGAGAAATGAGGTTATTACAATATTATAGGATCCAGTAGCTTGGTAAATTCTCTATTTCTGACTGGTCACGCAGTCATGAGCGGCTCATCCGTAAGTAAACGGTTTTAATATTATTTACATTTTCTAATCGTCGATACGGATATGGAATATATCCTAACCCTAACCCTAGCCATTTTTCACTGTGGTGGAATTCATCAAGGCTTGGTTAGCAGATGATGCTACACATAAATAGCAGGTAATTATAACCACACAGAGGAATCTATCATCATATCTGAGGTAAATGTTGATAGTTTAGACTTTAGGTGCAGTTTAGCCACTGCATCGCTGGAGAAAAGGAATTTTTAGCCTGCACGATTAGCTAGTGGGTAAATGGTGTGTTTCCATAGTGACGACATTGCTTAAAATGACAGACGCTCTAGATAAACGGAGGGAAAAGGAGCCACTGTGTGGAAAGGAGGTTAGAGGAGGATAAAATCTTCTTCAGTGAAAAGCAAAGCTGGCGACAGAAGGACCATTTCGAGCCGCGATGACGTGAGGAAGTTGTTTCCGCAACATTAAACGGATAAACATTACCATGCTGTTCTTTAATTAACAGGAATAAACCACATCCACACCAGGGCCTCATATAATCCGGACGCTGGAATGGTTCGAATGTTTTTCGGTGAACATCTTATTATTCCTCCCTCAATTCTGTCCAGTGCAGTGGAGGAAAGATTGCAGTAGTGCAACAAGATGGTGGTGTGTAACTAATAGCACGAGTTCCATACACGATTCCCTTTCCGGAGCCGCCAAGCCCACGCAGACAACGTGATCTATTACACAAGATGTTTAAAAGAGCCAGACCGAGCATGCAACACCCCCCACCCCCCAAATAAAACTCCTCTTATTCAGCAAAAAAACCTGAGGAGAACAGATGCACTGCGCAGGATAGCCATGCTTCATCACTGTAGGGAAGGGAACATGGTGCACACACACACACACACACTCACACACACACACACACGGTGGCACAGATGACAATCCGTACGCACGGGTCAGTGGTCAGGATTTCTATTTTGCACTTGAAGGGAAAAGACAAGGAAGAAAAGAAGGAAAGGGAGAGAAGAAAAAAATGTGCATCACTGTCCTAACACATTAAGACGAGGAGGAGGAGAGCGAGGAGGAGAAGAAGGGAACGTTTCCCATAATGCACATCTGCATAGATTTCTAACCACACCACCGAGACCATCGATCTTTTGTTTTTTG
Source organism: Hemibagrus wyckioides (assembly GCF_019097595.1). Taxonomy (NCBI): domain Eukaryota; kingdom Metazoa; phylum Chordata; class Actinopteri; order Siluriformes; family Bagridae; genus Hemibagrus; species Hemibagrus wyckioides. The sequence continues at coordinate 23,581,568 of NC_080711.1, forward strand.
TTTTTGTTTTTTTTAATTGAATTATTTATTTATTTTCTTTCTGTTCACATTGCTCATGCTGCTGGTGTTAACAAGATTGATTAATAAACACGCACGAAAGTTTCACCATAAGGTTTAAAGGTTTTATTTATTTCTGTTAGCATTTATCTCTAGCGAATGACCCGGGTGAATTCTTTGGTTTGCACTGACACACACGCCTGAGCGTAAATCGAGCGGAATCATTTCTAAGAAGAAATCTTTTAAATTCTGCCCTCCGATTGGTCCAAATGCTGCATTTTCTTTTTAGAACAATAGTGCACGTTTCCATAGTAACGACTTGCACAAAATAGCAGGCGCCGTTGACTCGATAAATAGAGTTTAGAGAGAGAGAGGAAAAAAAACAGTGTGTAATGACATGGCGGAGATGATTATTAATGTTGGAAGGAGTCTCCAGTGTCAGTGTTTATCATTAAGGTCACTTTAGATTTAACAGAATGGAAATGATGTAATGTAATTAAGAGTAATTGTTATTTAGGATGTTCTGTTAGAGGAGAAGAGTTCCTCCGCTTCATCACTCAAGCTCCCTGTCGATGATCTTTTCAATAACGCAGCGTTCCTCGCTCAGTTCTCCGGTGATGCTTTGGCTCAGCGCTTTCTTTCTTCCCGCAGCTCGCCTGACGCACCTCGTTAGCTCATTAAGAAATCCTGCACCAGAAATCCTAAAATCAGTGGCGGAGCAGCGAGACACCGCAATGTGTCACGCCGGTGGAGAGACGCAGGACTGCCAAACACACCTCCAGCTGATGAAATGCGCTGTATATTTTTTTTATAGTACACAGAGACTACATGTGTAGCCTGGAGCAAAATGATGGTAAGCTAGTTTTATTTATGATTCCTGGCTTGCAGAGTAATTTCTGTGTACATGTTGCATCATTAGGATGATTCTTTCTTGCCGGGGAAAAGAAAAAAAAAGGGCTGGAGTCCTCCCTAGACCTGGTCTGGACAATGCAGCGTACTTTTTTTAAAAATATATTATTACAACGCTGTTGGACTGCAAAGCCAGCCTGTAATAAATGATTCATTTGGTGATTCAAACGAGTTGTATAAATGAGTCGGATGATTCATATGTTTTTAATTACCTCCATTAAACTTTCATCATATTTTAGATTCATCACAAGGAAGCTGGCAAAATACTTTCTCTGCATTGTTAATGATTTTTGTTGTATTTTTACACATTTTTTACTATTAAAAATAATACATTAAATGATTCACCCACTATTTTAGCCAAAATATATTTTTGGACACCCCTCCAAATCATTGAGCTCAGGTGTTGTTTTTCAGGGGTTGGGCTCGGTCACTTAGTTCCAGTGAAAGGAACTCTTAATGCTTCAGCTTCGTACCCAGATATTATGGACAATTTCATGCTTTGTGGGAACAGTTTGGGGATGACCCCTTCCTGTTCCAACATGACTGCACACCAGTGACCAAAGCAAGGTCCATAAAGACATGGATGAGGGAGTTTGGTGTGGAGGAACTTGACTGGCCTGCACAGAGTCCTGACCTCAACCCCATAGAACACCTTTGGGATGAATTAGAGTGGAGACTGTGAGCCAGACCTTCTCGTCCAACATCAGCGCCTGACCTCACAAATGCGCTTCTAGTGGAACAGTCAAAAATTCCCCTAAACACACTCCTAAACCTTGTGGAAATCCTTCCCAGAAGAGTTGAAGCTGTTATAGCTGCAAAGGGGAGGGGCAACTCCATATTACATTCATGTGTATGTAAAGGCAGATGTCCCAAAACTTTTGGCAGTATAGTATAGATTCATACCATAGTACATAACTATTTGCTTTCTATGCACTGCTCTGATTTCACACAATTTTTTATTCCAAAGTCCTTCTCTCCTTTCCCCCATTTTTAATATTCACACAATAAATAATCATATTATTATATGACTAATATTATTAACAAGTCTTTCATTCAGCCACAAAAAGCTTCGCGCAGCAGGTTTAGTGAATACGTGGTGGTTAGAGATAGAAAATAAAAAGACATCATAAAAGATGGATACAGTTTCCACACACAGAAATATATATATTTATTTATTTATTTATGTAACATACTGTATGCTTATATATAAATGATATATAAACCATTGGGGGGGTGGCTGGTTTGTAATTTTAATGCACATTTCAATCTCCTTTTTAAATTTAATTTAATACATAAAATCTATTTAATGGTTCTGAGTGCTGGAACTGACTCTTTTGACCCCATTAGTGATTTATTAGTGATATTATGATACGGTGCAGATGTACAGCTGTGCTTCATTCCTGTTCAGGGAACAGATAGATAGATAGATAGATAGATAGATAGATAGATAGATAGATAGATAGATAGATAGATAGATAGATAGATAGATAGATAGAGGGGGGGTTATTTCATATCAGATTTTTCTCTTGAAGCTTCATTCATTCTTAAGGAATGACAACTAATTACTGAAATCTCTCTGTTTTTGTCTTGTTAATTATTAAGTTCAGGATTCGCATTATGCCATTTTAGTCGTCAGTTCCGTTCAGGAACGCATACACAGGTGTGGGAGCAGTGTTCTCTAAGCACGTGGCATATCGTTATTTTGTCTTTTTTTCTTTTCTTTTATTTATTTATTTATTTATTTATTTATTCATTTATTTATTTATTGCAGTTTGTGTTTTAAGCGCGTGCGTATGAGAGAGAGAGAGAGAGAGAGAGAGAGAGAGTGAGTGTGTGTGTGTGTGTGTGTGTTTTGGGATTCCCCCCCACACACACCCTCCATCTCTTCATCCACCCCCACGTCGCTCCTCCTCCTCCTCCACCTCCCTCGCGGAGATGATTAGGCTCGCGCGCAACAAAAAAAAATCGGTCAAACAGACGCGGCGTCACCGGCACACCGAGCGCGGACGCGGAGGTGTAATTTCACTCATCCACCAAATATTTTGTTTGTTTGTTTGTTTGTTTGGTAGTTTTATATATATTTATATTTTATAAAAAAAAAAAATCAACTGAGCAGGTGCTTTGTGTGAGCCTCCGTTACTCGGGGACGCGCGAGACGAGGCACTTTTTTTACGCGTTTCTCCCCGCGCGCTATCGAGGCTACCGAGTGTGTGTGTAAGTGTGTGTGTGTGTGTGTGAGAGAGAGATAGAGAGAGAGCGACAGAGGTAGAGAGACTAAATTCTAGCGGAGCAGCCTAAAGGACCGCAGCACGAGCAGAAGGAGAAGGAGTTCGCGCGAGATGCTGCATCCGCTCACGGGCGCTCCGTGCGTGGCACTGGCTGAGGTGGGCGCGCGCCCGCAGCTATCCTCCTCGTGCGCCCTGACGTTCGTCTACCTGCAGCAGGTGAGCGGATCTTCTTAGCTGGATATCTGGGAGAAGAGAAAGAGAAGCTGTGTGTGTGTGTGTGTGTATGTGTGTGTGTGTGTGTGAAGTTGCTAAAATTCGCTGCGTGCACGAGATCGACAGGTCTCGTGTTGAAAGTCAAAGCGATGAAATATTTTGTCACGTGATGCACGAGTAGTTCATTTTATGCTTCGTGCGCGTCTTAATTTATTTATTATTTTGTTTGTTGGTGGTTGTTTGTGCACGTGCGTGTAACGGAAGCCTTCGGATTCAGACCGTGCACTTTTAATATTTATATACCGCACTCACGCCACACAGCGATTCTGCTTTTTTATTCTGATCGTGCACCGATCCTGCACAGTGCGCGGTGCGCGTGGACCTCAGTGGATGTCGTTAACGTCATTTCAACGCTGCACGTGCCAGATCAGCAGTACTGCTGCTAATGAAACGGCGTAGAAGTCGATTCAGTTGTATATGAATTAATTTTTCGGGTTGTTGGTGTTAGTTCTGGTGTTTATTTAACAGTGTGGGAGTTTAATAAATAATTAATTCTCCAAAACGACGCCAATACTGAAATCGAACCGGATATTGAGAAGCATCTGACCATTAATATCAACACTGCTAAATAAAAATAAAAAATCCAAATGCAGGCTTTTCTCTTTGTTATAGGATCATATAAAATTCATTCTTTTCTTTCTTTGATATCTCCTATATGTGACCCCCCTTTTGTTTTGTTTTGTTTTGTTTTGTTTTGTTTTGTTTTGTTTTGTTTTGTTTTGTTTTGTTTTGTTTTGTTTTGTTTTGTTTTGTTTTGTTTTGTTTTGTTTATGCTGGGATCAGTAGTCCAGCTGCTGATTCAGTAGTATTTGTTTTAATTAAACACTAAGCGGTTCATTAAACACTACAGAAGTTCCTTCATTAGTGTGAGTTGATTCTGTATTATAGGAACGAACTGAAGCGTATGAAGTGTTATATGACATTTATAACCAGCCCCACACTGAAGTGCATGGCTTCAGCAGGATGCAGCCGTGACGTATCACACTATTCAGTAGTTTTGTTTTATGTCATCAGTTTTAAGTTATTAATGTCAGTAGGTTTTTATTCAGTATTATCAATTCAGCAGCATTGAGGTTAATTCTCTCTAGTTGGAGGTAATTCTATATTAAACGATTAATTCAGCAGCATAGAGTTAATTCTAATTTAGGAGTTTCAGGACATTGGGGTTAATTCTGTGTTATCACAGTAAATTCAGCAGTAAAGGAAGTTGTTAATTCTATATTATCAGAGTTAACTGAACATTATGGGGTTATAAGCGGTGTTTATAACAGTTAGCTCTATTTTATTGCAATGAATTCAGTAGTGTATTCAGTAGTGCTTCATTTTAATTTTATATTGTAGGAGTTAACTCAGTAGTGCAGGAGTTCTGGAGGAATTTTCCATTGTAGAAATATGTCAGCAGTGTAAGGGTTAATTTAATATTAGACGGTTAATTATTCAGCTTAGGGTTAAT